>NC_068311.1:13529991-13829991 GCF_025860055.1 Xyrauchen texanus
ATTCTGAAATCATGCTGGGATAACATGGATCAGGTTTTGCACAAACTCCAGGAGTCCATGCCAGCTTGAGTGTTTGCTGTGTAAACTGTAAGGTGGCATACCAAAATACTGAGAAATTCTAAAATTCATGTAAATATTTCAGTTCAGCTTTTCACTCGAAATGCTATTCTGATCATATAATTTGTAATAAAATTAATGTTGTATTAAATTAGAAAAGAACACAAAATAAAAGCAATTTAACCTGTTCTTTCAATATACTATACATTACATACAATACAATTATATACAATATTTGTATATAATTGTATTGTTCTTCATGTCTTTCAAATTTACCTTAGAATCAAGAACATGTGTTTTTTTTGTTGTTTTTTTTTTTGTGTAGGGGCGACAGAAATTGGCTCGCTTTAATGCACGAGAATTTGCCACCCTCATTATCGACATCCTCAGTGATGCCAAGAGACGACAACACGGAAAAGGCTTGACAAGCCCCACAGGTGAAACGCTAGCACTGCACTTATCATAAACTCAAGAACATTTAATAAAACAGCTTCAGTAGAAAGCAGAATATTGATAGATGTCAGAGCTGGTGCAGTTTCCGTCCCTCTGAATTTTTTCTCTATATTGATGATGTTATCTTTGTTGTTTGTTTGTTTGTTTTTCAGACCCTCTGGATCTGAGCCAGACAGACGATGACCAGCACGATTATGACAGCGTAGCGTCTGATGAGGACACAGACAGCGAGCTGACTGCACAGAATAACAACAACACCCAGCGAAACAACAGGGCCAAGGTGTGGTAAACAAAATCCTTACTCTGGCATTTAAGTTCAACAATTTAATGGTAAACACTGGGTGTTTCCTGAGAAAATGATCATAGAACTCCACCTAAATATAGAGCAATGCTTTATGTATTATTATTATTTTATAAGTGGGGATTTATGTCTCTCGTTCTTTCATCCAGACAATCTCCATCATTCTATTTGATGAAGCCACTTTGATGAGTGGAGAAATGTCCATATGACAAACTTTAAAGGGATAGTTCTCCCAAGCATTAAAATAGCCATATTTTAGTCACCCACATGTTGTTCCAAACCCATATGACTTTCTACTATGGAACACGAAATGAGATGTTAGACTGAACGATTAATCTCAGTATCTTTGCATCTTTTTTTATACAAGTGAATGATGACTGAAGCTAAAATTCTGCCTAACATCTCCTTTTGTGTTCAACAGAAGAATGTCTTAAGTGTTTAGAAAAACATGATGCTGAGAAAATGTTAACAGAATTTTCAATGGTACAGAAGCTAGTGTTATCATGTCCCAGCATGCACTGCTAGAGAGCAGCAGCCCTGCCTCATATTTGTAGAATGACATCATCCCCTCTTCGGGACTGTGATCAGTGAGGCTATTGTTCTGCAGCTGAAGACAGGAAGCTGAGTCTAAGCATGCTCATATAACAGACAGGAAGTGTCATGTGTTGGAGAGCAGAAATTAACCCTCGTATTCCTCACTGTCTGAAATATTAGCTCTAGCAGCACTATGTTGTACTTTACTTAAAGGAATGTTCCAGGTTCAATACAAGTTAAGCTTAATCGACAGCATTGTGGCATAATATTGATTACTACAAAAAGTGCAGTAAGACAATTTTATAATGGAAGTGAATGGGGACAATTTATTAACATAAAAATACTTATTTTTGTATGTCTTGTGGATATACTTTTAAAACAATATGTGTGTAAACATGATTTTAGTGTGATAAAATCACTTACTAATCTTTACTGTTTTAGTCAAATTATAGCCAATTTTACAACTTCATAAAAATGAAGATTTAAACAAACAAACTCAAATGAAACACAAGTTTTAACAGAAACATTAATGTAAGTGGTTTTATAAAAGGATAAGCTTAAACTGTATCTCTATAAACCCTACAAAAATTGGCCAATTTCACTTCCATTGTAAGTGCCTCACTGTAACCTAAATTTTTTGCTTTTATAAAAAAAAGGAGGGATGAGTTGAAATTATTTTATATGATAATCAACATTATGCCACAAATGATGTCGACTGAGCTTAACTTGTATTGAACCCGGAATATTCCTTTTTAACAATTATTTGTTTCAATTTCGAAACAGTTGACACCCTTTTTAAACAAAGTCAGTCCAGAATCCATTTAAAAGTTTTTATTAAAATGGATATTACACATCTTTGTTGTTTTACCTATTTTTTTTATATTTTAACCTGGATTTCGCCATGAATATAACCATAGAAGCTGGCATGACGTTACAGAGCAACAAACAAAACAGTTGATCGTCAAGGGTGTTTTTCGTATTTTTTTTAGATCATTGAATCTCATAATGATTTGATTAAAGGGTTAGGTTACCCAAAAATTAATATTGTCTCATCATTTACTCTTCCTCATGCCATCCTGGATGTGTATGACTTTCGTTCTTCTGCTGAACACAAATTAAGATTTTTAAAAGAATATCTCTGCTCTGTAGGTCCATACAAAGCAAGTGAATTGTGGACAAAACTTGGAAGGTCCAGATATCATAGAAATGTAGAATAAAAATAATCCATATGACTCGTGTGCTTAAATCTATATCTTCATAAGTGATATGATAAGTGTGTGTGTGAGAAACAGATCAACATTTAGGCCTTTTTTTCTTTTTCTTTTTTTTTTTACTATAGATTCTTCTCCCTGCCCAGAAGGTGACGATATGCACAAAAAATATTAATCACCAAAAACAAAAGAATGGGAAAGTGCAAGTGGAGATTTATAGTTAAAAAGGACTCAAATATAGATCTGTTTCTCACCCACACCTAGCATATCCCTTTATAAAGGCATGAATTCAACCACTGGAGTCTAATGTTCTACTTTTAAGCTGACATTAAGAGCTTCAAAGTTTTGGCCACCATTCACTTTCATTGTGAGGACCTGCAGAGTTGAGATCGACTTCTAAAAATCTTCATTTGTGTTCTGCAGAAGAAAGTCACACATCTGGGATGGTGTGAGGATGAGTAAATGATGAGAATTAAAATTTTTGGGTGAACTAACATTTAGCATTCAGTAAGTTTTATGTTTTTTGGAGCTCATATACATTTCAAATGAATGGATGAAATTGTGTGAATCGATGATTTGTGACATTTGCGTGTCTGTTTAATGATTTCTCGAGAATTATGTAATAAGTTAATACTAATTAATTGTGCATGTTAAGCCAAAAATTACTATTATTATTGCTCCTGCTTGGGGTTTGAGCAAATCCTTTAGCCCAAGCATTAAACTTTGACATGTATCCTGTTCCACACCATTTGTGCTCACAGTATCTTTGAGACTTTAAGGGCTCTTTTGGCCAGTAAGCAATGACCCAGAACACCCTACAACCATATAGCATCGCTCTAAATACACTCAGAATATCTAAGCAATTTAATTCTATTTAACTGTAGATTTTGATTTGATTGGTGATTGTGTTGTGTGTATTAGAGCATGGATTCATCAGACCTGTCAGATGGGCCCATCACATTACAGGAGTATCTGGAGGTGAAGAAAGCACTGGCTTCTTCGGAGGCCAAAGTTCAACAACTAATGAAGGTCAACAACAACCTAAGTGAGGAGCTAAGGAGGCTTCAGAAGGAGGTACACCAAACCCTGTTTTGAGTTTAATATTTAATGAGCTGTTTGCTCTTGTTTTGAAAATTTAGAACATGTTTACATATCAATTTATTGTTACTGATCATCACTATGTTTGCTGTGTGAATATCCCAATGTCATTCTGTAAGGTAGAATTTTACACAGAGAGAGATGGAAAACTGATGTTATGAAATGCTTAAAGCTGAAGTGTGTAATTTTTTTTGTATTTAAAAATGTTCTTAATATGTAGTAACCAAGTCAGCCATATGTAGGTTGATTCGCCGAAAAGTGTAAACACTGTGGCTCTGTAATCAAAGCACTGCTCTGTTTATTTAAGCATCCTGACCAGCCCGACTTCACAACATTGGCTCATCCAGTGGAACCACTTTGGGGCGGGACTATCTGTTTGACGACCAATGGCAGATGGGAGGAGCTTTCGAGAAACTTCACAATCATTATTTTTGAAATTCAGTTTAGATTTTCTTTACATGCTTCAGCTTTAAACATAAGCAGACCATCATGCAAACTGAGCCCAAACCTCATCAGACTAGCGCAGACCTGTTTAATTTAACTATCATACACCATATCATACTAAGAATGAAGCCCTTCCTTGTCTAGACAACCTTAAACTCCCCGCCCATCAGAATAACCCCATTTTAATGGCCCTAGCATGACGTAGCCTCCCATACTGCAACTGTTAGTGTTTTTTTTGGTCTTTGTGTATATGAATGTGTGTGTGACTCCCGGTGATGCCCCTCCACCCCTGTAGATCACGCGGATGCAGTCGGAGAACAGCGTGCTGCGGGGGGCCCAGGCTGGAGCCGGGGGCAATCTGACCGGGGGTGGTGGCCAAGGACTGTGGCCTGGTGGGGTAAGGGGTACAGGAGGTGGCGGAGGGGTTGGCGGAGACTCCGGCCTAACAACCCCCTCCTCCAACCCCCTTCGCCGGGATAGACAAGCCTTCTCTATGTATGAGCCTGTGGTGACCACCCCCAAAGCTCTTACCCCAGCCCTGGACCCCCTGACTGGCCGCCTGCAGCCTCTCAACCCCTCCGTAAGTGTGAGCATAAGTGGCCGGCCTGAACTTTTTAATCTTCCTTTCCTGTCTGGGGGTGTTCTTTTTCTCCCTCTGTTAACCTGAGCCCTCATTGGTGTGTTGGTGTGCTGCTTCTGCTTCTGCTTCAAAGTTGTCTATTCACCACTCACTGCTTGCTTACTGCCACCTTATGGCCAGACAGGAACAGTACCTGCTCTTATTACACTTTAATTTTTCAAGAAATTGGCTGCGCCACAAAACTTATTGAGCTGCCTACATGATGCTATTTTTTGGATAACGTAGACACCGTTTACATCTGATATTAATATTGGTTTCAGATGCTCTGATAACTGGTGGGCAACCTCCTAAATATAAGTGTAAATGGGGTGCAAACTATTTAGAAGACCACCTTGCTTACTTGTATCTGACATTGAGATAAAACAAGGTGTTTATACCATGTGTTCACATGAAACATTTTGTTGTTTTTGCATGTACACGTTTCTCTCAGCACTCATGAATGTGCAACGGACATCAAGATTTTCACTGAAAAATTAATTAAATTGTGTGTTGTTTCTCACAAAACCAATTGTATGACTTCAGAAGACTTGCAAGATTATGCACAAATCTGATGGACTACTTTTCTGATACTTATGGGTCAGTTTGTAAGCTTTAAAGTGATGCACTATCCACTGTAATTGCATTGAAATGACCACCAGCAATATTCATTTAAGAAGCTCCTTTTGTGTTCTCTGGAAGACAAAAGCCTTATGTAAGCCTGTTCTAACAGCGATCATTTTAGATAACCATGTTTATTGGGCGCTTAAAATTCCAACCACATTTTAATGCCCAAATAAGGAAATTGTAAGCGATATATACCGATCAGCCACAACGTTAAACCACCTGACTAATACTGTGTAGGTCCCCCTCATGCTGCCAAAACCGCACCAACCTGCATCTCAGAATAACATCACAGGAGATCAGCAGTTACAGAAATACTCAAACCAGCCCATCTGACGCCGACGATCAAGGCATGGTCCAAATCACTGAGATCACACTGTGTTTTCCCATTGTGATGGTTGATGTGAACATTAACTGAAGCTCCTGACCCATATCTGCATGAATGTATGCACTGCACTGCTGCCACAGGATTGGCCGATCAGATAATCGCATGGATGATTGTTTGTGCCAGATGGGCAAGTTTGAGTATTTCTGTAACTGCTGATCTCCTGTGATGCTATTCTGAGATGCAGGAATATATAAAATCATATATTCCTATTTTTTTATTTTATTTGAAGTTAAATATGTAAAATGAGTTATTAGAAATATGACAAATAATCGTCATAGCCTTAAAACAGACAATTAATCATCATAATTTCACTTATTTGTTTGACAATTAATCAAGTGAAGTGAAAGTCAAGTGAAATTTCATATTCATGATAGCCCTAGTCTTATGGTTTTGGAACAACAAGGGTGGATTGAATTACAAAAGTGCTTGATCAATATGCAGTAACGCTATGATGTTGATTTAGTGCAAAAATTATATGAACAATAATGCTTTGAAATTAAGCAATTAATCATGCCCCTGACACTTACGTACATTCCGTATTTACATACAATAAAGCAATTAAAATTAGATGTACCACCTTAATATTTTTGCAATTCTGTGAGAGTAGGGGACAGTTAGTGCTCTAGCTTTGTAGGCAACATGCCTCATTAAACCAACGAGCAGGCAGCACAACCATCCACAGACGTACTTTTGCGCTCGAACAGCTGGACCACCACAACAGAATGCATTTTTTTTACATTTTAAACTGTTTAACTTTACAAAGCGCTTTTGACTAGGCACACTGAAAACTAGTGTGACACAGCACATCCAAAATAAAATGCTCAAAGTGCAAAAATGCAAAAAACAAAAAAGCCAATTGAAAAAGCACAGAGAAGTATGTCAATAACAGGGTTATGTTATACAATTTGGAAATAAACTATATTTTGACTATATAACGGCACTTTTTGTAATGTCTAAATGCTTGTCTGATTCCACAGTATATGTAAATGTCATGCATTTAAATTGTATGAATTATAATTTTTATGTGACATTTTTTAATAATTATTATTACTAGATGATCTTTATATGGGGGCCTAAACAACAGGCCATTTGTGATTGGATAACCCAAAACGGATGTTAATCCGAGGTTTAAACGGGTCAATAAGTGAGCCAAAATATTTTATTTTGATTCACCAAAATGCTGACTAGGTTGGCAGCTCACTAGATTTTGTGACACAGCTTTGTGGATTGTCTATCTAGCATAGTATCATAGAAGTGGCATGAATTGCATTATGCCATTCTAGAAATGTTTGATATGCCAAGAGAGTCTCTCTTTGAGTGGTATGCTTGTCTTGTGCTATTTGACTTGTCTGGAATGTTCAGATATGTGATTGATTGGTTACCTGATTAGTGGAACTCCAATGATTTGAGGTGCATGAAACATGTCAAATGCTTAAAGGAATATTCAGAGTTCAATACAAGTTAAGCTCAATTGACTGCATTTGTGGCATAATGTTGATTCCCACAAAAAATAATTTCGACCTGTTCTTTTATTGCGGTAATCAACATTATGCCACAAATGCTGTCAATTGAGCATAACTTGTATCGAACCCATAATATTCTTTTTAAAGATGCGATTTCTCATAGTGACTGCCTCTGTAATGTATAATTACCATTAGAATGAGCTGCTCCTGACAGCACAGAAATAGGTATGAAATGTAGTCTTCTGTGTGTGTGAACATTCGTACATCTGTTGGATGTAAAATTCTAGTCTCTACCTCATTTTAATCTGCCTTAATTGCTTTTGGAATTATGCAAATAGCAAATGCTTTGGTTATGCAATATCCCATTTTTGGGCTATTGCTGACAGTGTGGTAAATACTTACTTTGTTTTATTAGCCTTGGTTAATGTATTTGGGATGCACCTTTGGGCCTGTTTTATTAACTGCACTGTTTTTATTCTAAGTTATTTGACGTGTGAGTGTCTATTTTTAGAGGCTTTATTAGTTTAGAGAAGAGGCTGTATTATTGCACTGTTAACTGAGTTTAGCTCATAAGCTTGAAGTAGACGCCTCCTGTTCTACATCTGCATTATCTAAAACTTCTACACTAGGTTATTTGTGTCTAACAGAGTTACGGTCATAATGTAACAGAATTTCTGTGTGAATCACTGCAGATTTCCTTTCCTCTAACAATGCTCTGTTGAAAAGACTGTCAAAGCTTCTCTTTTCTCTTTCATTCTTGTTGTTAACCATCTATCAGGTTTTCTTGTCATTTTAATTTGATTCTGATTGTGTTCAGGTGCGAAAGGGAGCCCCTGCAGGTCCAACCCCCTACGGAGGGCCACACCTGTCAGCCTCTACTGAGGGACGATACAATGTGAGTGCCAGTCTCATTCACATGGGATTATGAGTGTATGTATGGGCTGTAATGTGTGACAGATCTCTTTACATGTTTGTCTTGTCCAGCCTCCTAAAATCGGAGAGAAGTATGGGAGCGCCACAGATAGTGACTATGACAACTCTCAAACTTATGACATCTCCCTTGGGTGAGTATTAGCTATGGTTGCATTCTTTACAAATGGCTGGGCTTTAATTGTAGATATATCAATATTTCAGTAGTAGCCTGACAACCCAAAACTTAAAGGGATAATTTACCCAAAATTGAAAATTCTCTCATTATTTACTCAACCTCATGGCATGTATGACTTTTCTGTCTTCTACAGAACACAAACGAATAGTTTTAGAAAAATATCTCAGCTCTGTTGGTCCATACAATGCAAGTGAATGGTGGCCAGAACTATGAAGGTCCAAAAAGCATATCAAGGCAGCATAAAATTTATCCATATGATTCCAGCTGTAAAATCTATATATTCTGAAGCAGTGTGATAGGTGTGGGTAAGAAACGTATATCGTTTGTGAAGACATTGATTAAACCATGGAGTCATATGGATTACTTTATGTGTTTTTTGGAGCTTCAAAGTTTTGGTCACCATTTACTTGCATTGTGTGGACCAACAGAGCTGAGATATTCTTCTAAAATGCTTTGTTTGTGTTCAGCAGAAAAAAGAAAGTGATACACATCTTTGATGGCATGAGGGTAAATAATGAGAGAATTTTCATTTTTGGGTGAACTATTCTTTAAAAACCCAAGTAGGGACAGACCATGATTGAATAGAATGTGTATGTATATAATTCTATGTATTAATCTATATATTCGTTTGTGTTTTTCGGTAGCATGGGCCGCAGCAGTGAAGAGGAGAGTAGGGGGGATGCGGAAGAGAGAGAGTGGGATCCTGACCCCACGCTGCCCTGCACAGAGGATGTCATCCTCAAGACAGAGCAGGTCACCAAGAACATCCAGGAGCTCCTGAGAGCTGCACAGGAGTTTAAACACGACAGGTATGATAGACTGTTACCTGTCAAGATGACTACCTTTACAGAGAGATTACAGACAGGAACTAATGAAGACAAAAACATCTTTCTTTCTTTGCAGTTTTGTGCCATGCTCGGAGAAGATCCACTTAGCTGTGACAGAAATGGCTTCTCTCTTTCCCAAGGTAAATGAGGCTGCAAATGCATCTTCAAAGTTCTTAAAGACCCACATGAATTCTCTTGAAAAGTGTAAGTGTTTTCTGTCCTGTGTTTAAGTATTTTTCTATTGAAACAGGAAGTTTAGGTGGGACAAATAGAAGGGCGCATCCCTTTTTAAAATGGCCACTATATGGCTTTATAGTGTTGTCACAATACAAACATTTCAGTAGTTGGTACCGATACTAGTCAAGTTTCATGATACTAATTTTGATATCACAAAAAAATAGGTTATATGCTATTGAACATACTCATTTAACTTTTACATTTCAATGTAAATAATAAATTAAAAAAAATAGCATGCTTCCTTCGAGTGTTTCTTAAGTAAACATAGCTTCAAGTTTGTTTTAGTAGGACCCTATGAAATTTTTTTTTCTTCATTGCTTCGTTCTTACATTTTTTTTCCCCAAATTCCACTTTTTGTGGTTTTAAAGTTTAATTTCATCATCAAAATTGTCTAATCAATTTAATCTAAACTTTCATCAAATGAAAATACAACGTAAATTCACAACATAATCTAAAACACAACATTGATCTTACTTTTGTAAAATAAAGTGCTGCACAACAGACATTTACATTATAAATTAAAATGTTGAAATCGTACAAAACACCAGCACTCTGGCTTGTGAGATATACTGTAGGTTCAGCATAATAATAATAATAATCAAATACAATTTAATAATTACTAGTAATATATATTTCTGTTATATTTTCTTTATTTCATGCATCAAGCTTTTATTTTGAATCAAACTTTTATTTTGACATGAAGGCTTTTCTGGTTCTGTGTTTATGATGGTATAAGATGTTGATTATATATCCCAGTGTGATTTTTGAAGTGCAACTGCTGTAATTAATTATATAAATGTTAGTGCTGTCAGTCGATTAACATTTTTAAATTGAGATTTATTGCATAGTTTTTTTGTAATTTATCGAAAGTGCTTAAATTTGACACTATATATCTGGGGTCTGGCACAAAGAGGGGTAACCACTGGCATGCCAGCAATGGCGGAGAGGAGTTGACTATTTTATTTATATAAATCCTGCAGCTGCATTCCAATCTACATCTTGATGTAATCCCTCCTCATGATCATGCAGCATGTTTTCTTGAGCTGAATGGGAGGCTAAACAAAAAGTTAAAATGTAACAAGACTGTACTATACCCAACATGCTTGTGTAGTGCGTTCAATCCATTTGCGCATCGCAAACCAGCAGCGCTTCATTATCGCTTTCACTTTAATTGTGCAGGAAACGCACCCGCTTTGCTTGGGTAAGGCTGCGTGGATGACGGCCTGCATTCCTTGTTTCATTTGTTTATTGCTTTCAGAACAACACGTCATGTAATAAGGAAAACACCACTATTAATCCTTGAGATTTCCAACCCAGCATACAGGTACACCCTCCTTAAACCATGGTCACACTCAAAATTACATTCAAAGATTTAAAGAGGAAACATATACCCACATCATGGAGTTAAAAAATCTAAAAACTTTTGCAGGTGCAATTCATCGAAAAGGGCTAAATAGATCGACTTGAGATGTACGAATGGCTTGCACAAACAGCGCGAGTCTCATCAGACGTTAATAGTGTTTATCCTCCTATTCAGCTCATGAAAACACTCTGCGTTATCATGAGAAAGGATTACATCAAGATGTAGTTTGGAATGCAGATCAGGAGCGAAAAACTTCATATAAATAAAATATATTTTAACATGCACCTCTCTCACTGTTGCTTGCATGCTAGTGATTACATGATTACAATGACATAATATATAAAAATCAAATAAGCTAATTTGTGACATTAATTGTGTTACAGGACAGGTCTTACAGTATTTCATTAAAGCAGTTTCACAAGATGCTCTGTAAAAGTTCAAATGCAGGATCATGATTTTATCTTAATCATCAGGTTTTGCACAACATTTTCACTCGGAAAAATAAACAATTAAATTAGAAAAGTGGACTCAAACTTTGGAAAATCAAAGAAAACAAAACAATGTGATTGTTTGTACATCAAATAGGGATAAGAGGTCCTTTCTCCATAATTGTATCACTAATACGGAAGCACTGGTGTGTGTGTGTGTGTGTGTGTGTGTGTGTGTGTGTGCGTGTGTGCGTGTGTGCGTGCGTGCGTGCGCGTGCGCGTGTGCGCGTGTTTTTGTGATTTACGAGGACAATTTTGTAAGTTACAAATTAGTAATTACAAGGGTATTATGCTATAAATGTGATTTATGAGGACATTTCTAGTGTCCCCATAATTCAAATCGCTTAAAAATCATACTAAACAATGTTTTATTGAAAAAGTAAAAATGCAGAAGGTTTTCTGTGAGGGTTAGGTTTAGGGGTTGTGTTAGGTTTAGAGGATAGAATCTATAGTTTATACAGTATAAAAGTCATTATGTCTATGGAAAGTCCTCATAATGATAGGTAGACCAACGGTGTGTGTGTGTGTGTGTGTGTGTGTGTGTGTGTGTGTGTGTGTGTGTGTGTGTGTGTGTGTGTGTGTGTGTGTGTGTATTTATCACTTTTGTGGGGACCAAATGTCCCCATAAGGATAGTAAAACCCGAAATGTTTGACCTTGTGGGGACATTTTGTCGGTCCCCATGAGGAAAACATCTTATAAATCATACTAAATTATGTTTTTTTTGAAAATGTAAAAATGCAGAAAGTTTTCTGTGAGGGTTAGGGGTAGGGTTAGGTTTAGGGGATATAATATAAAGTTTGTACAGTATAAAAACCATTATGTCTATGGAAAGTCCCCATAAAACATGGAAACACTGTGTGTGTGTGTGTGTGTGTGTGTGTGTGTGTGTGCGTCGGTGTAATGACTCTGAGCAGACACATTACAAAGATTCCATCCTTCCAACAAGTGTTTATGCTGTATAAATGCGTTAATCACGATTAAGAAAAATGTATTTGTTAAACTTTGAAAAATAATCGCATATGTTAATGGGTTAATTCTGACTGCTCTAATAAATATAATCTGGAGGCACTCGTGCGTCACATTGAATGAATGTTCTGTCATCTTCTACAATAAGAACAGTGCACGTTGCTCATAAAATGTGTTTTGAGCGAATGAGTGGCTCGACACATTCATTTTGCAACTCGCAGTACTACTGGTACTGTAGGAACACTAGAAATCTTTTAGAAACACTAGACTGTAGAAATCTTTTCTATTTTAGTATGCTAATTGCTAGTTGGTTGCAGCTTTTTTAGGGAAAGGGGCATTCTCATTCTAGAGAGCATTTCATTGGACAAAAATATGTGCAGTACAAAATGTTAACAATATTTTTGCTCTGTTTTTCTGGAAGAAACATCATGTAGCTCGCTGTACCCTAGCATATAGATGGTTTAAAAGCTAATCGAAATGGACCAAAAAAAAAAGAATCCAATTTTGATTTCATGGGGACTTAAACATAATCAGGCCCTCTGCCTCATTTAAGGGGTAGTTCACCCAAAAATGTATCATTTGCTCACCCTCATGCCATGCCAGATGTGTATGACTTTCTTTCTTCTCCAGAACACAAAGATTGTTAGAGAAATATTTCAGCTCCGTAGGTCCTCAATGCAGGTGAATGGTGACCAGAACTTTGAATCTCCAAGTCACATAAAGGGATCATAAAAGTAATCCATATGACTCCAGTGGTTAAATTAATGTCTTCTGAAGTTATATGGTAGTTGTGGGTGAGAAACATCAATATTTAAGTCCTTTTTTACTATAAATCTCCACTTTCACTTTCATATTCTTTCACATTCTGAAAGTGGAGAAAATAAAAAATAAGCATTTAAATATTTATCTGTTTCTCACCCAAAGTGATTTCATCACTTTAGAAGACATGTATTAAACCGCTGGAGTTGTATGGATTCATTTTATGCTGCTTTTATGTGCTTTTTTTGAGCTTCAAAGTTCTTGCCACCATTCACTGCATTGTATGTACTTACAGAGCTGAGATATTCTAATAAAAATATTTTTTTGTGTTCAGCAGAAGAACGGAAGTCATACACATCTGAGATGGCATTAAAGTAAGTAAATTATGAGAGAATGTATTTTTGGGTGAACTATCCCTTTAAGCTCTGTGATCTGACTCTAAATCTGTTTTTTGTTTTTTTATCGGCCTATTTCTAAGAGGCCAGCATTGGATGCAGTGCGCTCCTCTTTGAAGCTCCTGGCAGCCAGTGCCTCCCGTCTACAAGTGGAGTGTCGCAAAGCGGCTCCATCCGACACGTCAGCAAGCACGGTGGACTATCAGCTCCTCACCCAACAGGTCATCCAGTGTGCCTATGACATTGCCAAAGCTGCTAAGCAGCTGGTCACCATCACCACCCGTGAGAAGAAACAGTGACCCAACCTGCACAGTGGGGTCCGTCAGGCAGGGGATAGTCTGGCTGATAAAGGGACGAGGAGGAAGACACTATACTGAGAGACTGGTGGATGATGGAGAAAGGAAGTGACATATGGTAGATAGAAAAAGAAAGGTCCGATGGACCAGAACGTTGAATGTTAGAACGGATGAGCGTAACAGTGGGTCTAATGGTGGTGATGAACAGACGGATATGGCCACCAAGATGGAGAGAATGTTTGGGAGAAGCCAGTTGGAGCGGCCTGTTTCATAACACTCCTGTTCATCTTTCTGTTCTGTGTTTTGAGGATTTTCTTTCTTTGACACATCTAAATACAACAATATTTTGTTAGCACACAGACGACTACCGTCGTGTTGTATTTCACTGTCACAAATACACAAGCACTCCTACCCTCATCTGGAGAACCACAATCTTTCCTTCTGTATCGATTTCTTCTTTCTCTTTCTTCTCTCTCACAATTCTTTTTGTGTTTTTAAATGCTGCTCCATTGGCCTGTTTCTCTTGGGACAGATGTAATGACTTCTAAACGAAACAAAACGAAAAACACTGGAGTTGTTTTAATGTTTATGACTTTTGTTTTATATTATTGTTACAATTATCATTGTCCTTTTGATTTTTGTCTTTTGATAATCTGTTTAGTTTTTTAAGTGGAAATCATGCTTAACAGGGTGAACAATAACCTGCGAAACTTAAGCAAAACTCTCCCGTCCTCCAGTGTAATAACACTGATTCACTCACAGTGTTTTACTATGTATACTAATTTTGTTTCTCAAATGTGTTGAACACTAGCCAAAGGAACAGAGGTGGGTGATGACTACAGTTGCGGATCCCTCCATTTTCTTCTAGCACAAAGACAGCAGTTGGGGTTAATGTACAGAAAACGCCCTGGCGGAGAGGCAAACAGCCTTGCTCCTCTCATCTCATTTCAATCCCTACATTAGTGGGTTTGTTTTCAGTTCAATGCAAATGTGTTAGCACAATCACCACGTTATTTCCTCTCCGGCTTTTAGTTTGGGAAACGAGCCATTTTATCAAAGGCCACCACTATTGGACATCTCATCTTTATTTTCTGCACATAAACTTCATTGACGATTTTAATGGCCTTCTTCATGAGCTTAGTGGAGTTCAGACTTTTTAATGAGGACTCTTCCATTCAGGTGTGTGTGTGTGTGTGTGTGTGTGTGGTTTTTTTGTTTTAAATTTAAATTTTTTTTATTTCAGAATTCATGCCTCATGCTTTATAATATGTCCTGTTTTTTTGTTGGTTTTTTTATCAGAATGCATATGCGTAGTTTTTATTAATGTAAAATGACCCTTGTTATGTTCTATAAGCTACAACCATGTGAATGTTGATGGTTGAAGATGACCACTATCAATGTTCTCTTCACTTACATTTCAGTTGCAGTCATAAGAAAAACAACCACTGCATTAGAACAAGTGAACTTCTGTTGGAGATCTGGAGTTAATGCTAAACTCCTTTTATTTTCATGGGAGAGGATTTAAACTGGAGCTTCCAGTATATATGCTTGCACCGATACAATTCTTTATGAAACTGAGGCTTGATATCACATCTGCATTCAAGCACCATCAAATTTAGTATTCAATACAGTTACTTTGATTCTAGAAACCCATCTCATGCTGCAAGCCTTAAAACTCCTTTATGCATGTTCTTTTACCTCCCCACCAGCCTTTTTAAGTTAAGCCATGTTTTGTTCTTGCCTTTTGTTCTTATAACTTTTCAATATGGGGTATTGAATGATGTTAATGTCCCCTAAAATGTGTCCAAAAGATTGTCTGAAAATCTATGATCATTGCATTTGCACATCTGCTAGACTGACTCTATAAGCGTCTGCTGTTTCTTTCATTACTCAGTAATTACCGTATGTGAATGCATTTCTTCCACACTAGAAGCACACCGTGAGTACATGTGTGTTGGATGTTTAAATGTTTTATTTTTCCTGATTTTTAGTTTTACACTAAATATGTCAGGAGGATCACTAGGTAATGGTTTGCTATGTAATGTTATTGGGAGAAAGACCTTTCAAAGTGTCAAAGAAAGAGGTCATTCTTAAATAAGCACTACATTCAGAAGTGTATGGGAGAGGGAGTCATTGCACACTTTATAGACATTGCATACTTTGCTCACAATGCACGAGTAAATTAATTTCTTTAAATAAATTAATACACACACAGGACCACTCTTCTGTAATGCAGTCATTCTAGTAGTTGCACTGTACTTGTAATGACTGATTTTTCTGATATCACACAGCTCTTACATGAGAGATCAGCTGATGGGAGAAATTTGTTAAGCAAAGGTTACCTGTAAAAAAAAAGAAATTAAAAGTGAAAACCATTTTAAATCGTAATAACGACTAAGCTGTACATTTGTAATAAATAAATGAAACTAAAATTGTCTTCTGTGCAATATTCTTTGCTTTGGTTGAATCAGTGGAATTTTTGCTGAAGAGCAAAGATCTGCATTAATGTCCATTTGTATTTGGCTTTTTCATCTGGGGTTTTGTGACCCTTATCTTAGAATAAAGGTCATGACCTTAAATGAGAATGTTATTTTTTTAAATATATCATAGAATATGTTTATTAAAGTAATTTGTTAGTAATTTGTTTCAAAGTAACTTTCTAGTTACCATTTTATTTACAAAAAATAAGTATATATATATATATATATATATATATATATCAGCTTGTGGTGTTTATAGTTATATATCTGCCTTTATTTGATATATAAAAAGTAATTGGCAAGTTACTTTATCACATTTGTTTTTATTTTAAACTATTTATACAGTGAAGTAAATTGTTAGCTACTGTACAGCATTTATAAATAAAACAAATTACTTGATATAGTAAAAGTAACAATTTTCTCTGTTGTATGGTAGCTAACAATTCACGTTGCCACATATTAAGTAACTAGCAAGTTACTTTGAAAAATAAAAAAGTGACTTGCAAGTTTCTTTCGTATATAAAAACTAGAAATTTACTTTGAAAAAGTTCCTTACAAAAATTAAAGTAACAAGCAAGTTACTTTGAAACATTAAAAGTAACTATCATGTTACTTTGATATATTAAAGACACTAGCATGTTTGATTTATAAAAAGTAACTTGCAAGTTTCTTTGATATATATAAAAGAAACTAGCAAGTTTGTTTTTTGGAATTTCTCCCTTTTTCTCCCAATTTGCTCTTAAGTCCTCGTGGTGGCATAGAGACTTGGCCGAGGTGGCGGAGAATGAAACTCATCTGCCTCTGCATCCAAGACTGTCAACCTCCTTAAGCGCATTACCACGGAGACATAGCGCTGTGTGGAGGCCCACGCCATCCACAGACAAAGTCATTATAGCAATCAGGAGGTTACCCAGACCTGACTGGAGTCACAGCACACGCTGGGATTTGAACTTGTGCCTCCAAGGGTGTTATCCAGTATCTTTACCACTGAGCTACCCAGTTAAAAAATAACTTTTACACCATTCTGTGAATCATGAGGATTTCATTCTATATCAACTATACACATTTTCCCCATATCAGCTATATTGTCTCTCCACCATACAGAATTTGATAAAAAAAAAGAAAAAAAAAAGAAGTGATATTTCTTTTAAATACATTGTTGAATTTCAAAGGAAATTTATATTCATCATCAACATTATTTCCTGATAATACCTAAGCAGTTTTGTGACAGCATAGGCGGAAATCGCGGGTGGGCATGTCAACTGAGCGGCTCAGTGTGTTAAAGCACTGGTGATTATCAGCTTGGTATGTCCCTTTGTTGACTGCAGTGTTGTGGTGCAGTGGATAGCACACTGCTATCTATAAAATAAATATGTACATTTGCTATATAAAAGAAACCTGCAAGCTACTTTGATGTATACTGTAGGCTATATAAAGTGACTATACTGTAAACTATCAATATTATTTACTGTTTATATTTAATATTATAGTGTATATAAAGTGAAATCTTTGAAATATAAAAAGTATCTATCAACTTATTTTTAAATATAAAAAGTAACTAGCAAGTTATTGACAATTTACTTTGATATTGTAATGGATGTACAATTGGTTGCCATAGGGGTTTTCTATAGTGAAAGTCTGACCCTTTGTGGCTGCATGTGTAATAGTATTGAATGTGGTTCCAACACAAGTTCAGTAAAGTGTTGAACACCACACTACACAGATCATGTTGAGCGATTGTGTGCATATATCATACAGTTTATATATCATAGTAAAACTTGTTAGTAATTTGTTCATTTTATCAAAGTAACTTGCTAGTTACATTTTATTTACAAAAGTAACTTTATAGTTTCTTTAACATATATTGAAGTAACTTGTTTGTTACTTTTTTATATCTCAGCTTATGATGTTTATAAAGTTGTATATCTGGATATATTTGATACAGTTGAAGTCAGAAGTTTACATACACCTTAGCCAAATACATTTAAACTCAGTTTTGCACAATTCCTGACATTTAATCGTAGAGAATATTCCCTGTCTTAGGTCAGATATGATCACTACTATATTTTATGTGAATGTGAAATGATTATTTCATCACATTCCCAGTGGGTAGCATTGCCTTTAAATTGTTTAACTTGGTTCAAACATTTTGGGAGCCTTCCTCAAGCTTCTCACAGTCAGGGTTGTAGGCCTCCTTGCTCACACACACTTTTTCAGTTCTGTCCACAAATTTTCTATCAGATTGAGGTCAGGGCTTTGTGGTGGACACTCCAATACCTTGACTTTGTTGTCCTTAAGCCTTTTTGCCACAACTTTGGAGGTATGCTTGGGGCCGTTGTCCATTTGGAAGACCCATTTTTGACAAGCTTTAACTTCCTGGCTGATGTCTTGAGACTTTACTTCCTCATGATGCCATCTATTTTGTGAAGTGCACCAGTCCCTTTTGCAGCAAAGCACCTCCACAAAATGATGCTGCCACCCCCATGCTTCACGGTTGGGATGGTGTTCTTCGGCTTGCAAGCCTCACCCTTATTCCTCCAAACCTAACGATGGTCACTATGTCAAAACAGTTACATTTTTATTTGATCAGACCAGAGGAAATTTCTCCATAAATAAAGATCTTTGTCCCCATGTGCACTTGCAAACTGTAGTCTGGCTTTTTTTATGGTGGTTTTGGAGCAGTGGCTTCTTCCTTGCCGAGCAGCCTTTCAGGTTATATCGATATTGGACTAGTTTTACTGTGGATATAGATACTCGTCTACCTGTTTCCTCCAGCATGTTCACAAGGGCCTTTGCTGTTGTTCTGGGATTGATTAGCACTAAACTATGTTCATCTCTAGGAGACAGAATGTACTATTGTTTGTACAGATGAACAATAGGGCATCAGGCATTTGGAAATTGCTCCCAAGGATGAATCATAATTTTCTGAGGTCTTGGCTGCTTTCATTTGATTTTCCCATGAAGTCGAGCAAAGAGGGACTGAGCTTGAAGGTAGGCCTCCACAGGTACACCTCCAATTAGACTTTCAGAAGCTAATTGCCTAAAGGCTTGATTTAATTTTCTGGAATTTTCCAAGCTGCTTAAAGGCACAGTTAACTTAGTGAATGTAAACTTCTGAACCACTAGAATTGGCTGTCTGTAAACAATTGTTGGAAAACGTACTTGTGGCATGCACAAAGTAGATAGTCGTAAACGACCTCCAAAACTATAGTTTGCTAATATGAAATCTATAGAGTGGTTTAAAAATGAGGTTTAATGACTTTAACCTAAGTGTATGTAAACTTCTGACTTCAACTGTATATAAAATAAGCAAGTTACTTTGATATAAATCTTACTTTTATTTTATACAACTTTTTATATAGCCAAGTAAATTGTTTGCTAAGGTACAGTATATATAAATAAAACAAGTTACTTGATATAGTAAAAGTAACAATTTACTTTGCTATACATTAAGCAATAAATAGTTACTTTGAAAAAACAAAAAGCAACTAGCATGTATCATGTAGCTTCATGACAAAAAACACTTTTTGTAAAACAAGTATCCTCTCCATCAGCACCCATCAGACTGGCAAATAAAAAAAAATTAAAAAATAGCACACCTGCCAATAATAATATAAATTATTTTTAATACCATCCATTTAAGATCATGATTCAGATTTAATAAATGAGTTTTACAATGTATCCAAATTCAGTAAACACACAGTGTGTTTATTATTCCAAAGGACAAAGTAGAACAGAACATGCAAATACCATTGAAACCATTCAGTTCATGATTAACACTCATAACTTCAAAATGATTTTTACCCGAAATGTTATTGAACCCCCATATATTATTGTAAACATGGTTTAATTGATTATCGTTAACCTGCTAATATCACACTATTAAGATTCAGTACTTTCAAATTTACCAAAAGTCCTGAGAAAAGTGTGACTGAGCTGTAACCCTCTAATACGATAAACATATGGTTAAGTCTCATAAAAGGTAGTTTCATTATGTAAGAATTTTAAAACACATACATGCCAAGAGTGGAAATGCCTGATAGAGAAACATGTTAACATGCTGGTGACACAAGAAGTGAGGGTAAATTCAAAGCAGTTAAGTGCTGATGTTCTTCAACTTTTTTAACAAAAGGCAAATGACAGAAAACAGGTAAACACATATATATGGAGACACTTTAAAAATAAAAGCTAGCAGACATGGACTCACAGTGGGCTGAAGAAAATATTAGTGTAAGAAACAACCTTTGAGGTTTAGCATTGTGTTGCCAGACCTCCTGGGTACAGCTGTGGAGAACAGAGAACCTATACTGGAGTGAAGCTTGAGGAGAGAGAGTGCAGCCCATTACACTGCAACGACTCTTTCCAAAACTGCTGCTGTTTAGACAGCACCTAAAATACAAGGATGACAAAAAAGATTGAGAGAGAAATGTTAAGATTAATACAGACTCCAGTCGCTTTAATAAAAAGGTTTGAGCAATGTGAGCAGGTGGGCTTCATTACATGAATCTATAATTGGGAAGGTTAATGTTATTTCAATTAATTGTATTCGCATTTTTAGAAGGCTGGGAAAATGGAATTTGTTTGACAGGAAGTGGGGTGGATATTTGGTTCTCGAGGAGGGCAGTGGAGAGGGATTGGTAGTTTAGATGTGTATGTGCATTCTTGTTGTTTTTTGAAAGTATACCTTTTTTTTATTTTTATGTTCTAATTGTTGGTGACCACTGTAGTGTGTTTGTGTTGGGTGGGTATTTTCGGGGGGAGGGGTTTAATGTATATAATTGATTCTGTATTTATGTTGTGTTTGTTTGTCTTATGAATTGAATCAATAAAAAAAAATTATAACAAAGATTAATACGGAGATAAACATTGTTTACTACAGTTTAGAATATTCCCCTTCTCATATGCACACATCTAATAAGCAGAATATTTCAAAAATCACACAAAAATGGACATTTGAGTAATGAATCGAGTCGATTGACCAGTGTTGAGTGAAGGGGGTATTGTGACATCACTTGTGAGAGAAGCATTGCTCAGTAATTATTCATTCCACATATAATAACAATGATCACCACACCTGTATTCGTTATTTGCATACCTTATTCATCCGCAGCAGACATGCCTTTTACTGGGTCCTTTTCTCGCATCTATGGTTATAAAGAAAGAAAGAGACAAATAAATAGAGAATTTCAGATTTTTCCATCTCACATTGTACAACCTCCTTCATAGACGTTAGATGCTTCGACACTATATTCAATTTCACAATGAAAACAACTGCTGGGACAACAAGCCAGGTGTGTAACAGTATGACATATTGGGCCTCATTCATGAAACACCAGCACAATGTATTTCATAAATGGTTTATAAAGCAATGCAACAACATACTAAGAAAAGTTTTATGAGCAATTTACACAAATTTGTTTTGCGAATGAGGCCCACTGAATGAATTGTATTCTGTCCCTCACAGCCTAATTTTCATTCATCAAATTAAAAATGGTGTCTGCTCTGTTAATGATACTAATACATTCAAGTCAAAGGTTTTTACTGCATTTACCTCTGCATAACTGATTGTGGTAAACACCAGAGTTCAACTGATATATATATATATATATATATATATATATATTTTTTTTTTTTTTTTACACCACATGTGATTTGAACAGCAATGCTGACGAAGGTCGTTACTGACTTGGAGGATATTGCTGTAGTACGTCGATCGAGCACCGCCATGGAGACAAAATTCACTGAGGTGGTTACAAGAGTGGGGGATATCGAGAAACGGATCGATTATCTGGAGTCTCCGGAAAGGGAATTAGCTGCTAATCTGCTAGCGACTAAGGTGGATTTGGAGCACGTCTAGAAGTTGGAGGATTTGGGAGAACCGAAACCTGCGGAATAACGTCTGAATTGTTGGAATTTGACGAAGGAGGTCGGGATATGGTAAAATTCCTGGACGGGTTCTTCCAGAGTCTGCTCAAAACAACAGGCCACAAGCTGGAAAACAAGTAAGCTCACAGGGTTCTGGCTCGGTGATCCGCTGAGGGAGGCAGGCCCAGATCAATTCTGGCCAAATTTCTGTGCTCATCCGATTAAGGTCTCGTGTTACGTATTAACAGATTAAGTTACAACATCTCATATATATATATATCTCTGAGATCAGACTCTGGTCGCTGCCATCTCACTTGATACCGAAAAGGTGTTTGACATGGAACAGGATTATTTTTAAGATTTTGGAAATATACGGGTTCGGGAATACTTTTATTGGATGGATTAAGTTAATTTATAGACACCCAGTAGCAGAGGTACAAGCACATTGATTATTTTCTAATTAGTTTACACCCGGCAAGGTTGCCCTCTTTCCCCATTATTGTTCTGTCTTGACCTTGAACCATTAGCAGCCATAAGAAAGGAAGATGATTTTCCAGTGGTGGTGGCGACAGCAGCAGGTATAGCGCATAAGCTTCTGCTTTAAGCAGATTATATTTTATTATTTGTCTTCAACCCCACTAGATCTATGCCTTGCCACAACAGAATTATAAATACCTTTTCTACAAATCACAGGATACAGAGACAATTGGTCTAAATCCAAAGCTTTGGCTCTGACAGCGTACTGCCCAGTAACAGCTTTTCAGCCTGGCACCTTCCAGTGTCCCAAACAGGGCATTAAGAATTTGGGAATTTTATTCCTAGCAAATTTGTGTGATTTCGTTAATTTTGACGCTTTAATAAAAAAAGGTTTGTGCGATGTGAGCTTCATTACATTTATCTATTATTGGGAAGGTTAATGTTATTAAAATTAATTGTATTCCAAAATTCAACTACCAGCTACAATCTCTCCTTGTAAATGTCCCCCTCTCTTATTTCAAGCAATTTGATACCATAGCGAAGTCCTTCATTTGGAATGGTAAGCATTCCAGATTACATTTTAATAAATTGCATAGACCGATTGACGAAGGTGGACTAGCCCTACCCAAGATTTTGTTTTATTATTAACCATTCAGTCTCAGATATTTGGCTCATTGGTCACATCTACTTGAGAGCCCCTCCCTGGTTTTGTATTGAACAGGAAGTACTTGACCCTATTTCGTCATTGCAAAGCCTTTCTATCAAACTAATCAGAGAATTTAAGTTACACCCTGTTATCTTGCAGTTGCACTCAGGATGGACAAAAGTGTCCAAAGTGTTTCATTCGGACATTTATTTAAATGTTGCCTCGAGCATAAGGCTGAACCCAAAATTAAGAATTAATAAGTCCAATTTCTGCTGGTCAGAGTGGATTGTGAGGGGGTTAATACACTCTGTGACCTATATAAGAGTGGAGAGTTGAGAACCAAATGTTTGGTTCAACATTTTGGAATTCCAAGATTTCAGTTTTTAGGTATTTACAGCTGTGCCATCTGCTCTGTACTATTTTGGAAGCAGCATACACCCCCCTAAAGTGGCAAATACTCTGGGACTGGTGATTACTGCTTTTGGAAAAGGTCATGAGGCATCAGCGTAGTACTCCCTGTTAATTCAGAGTCTGGGGGAAGCAGCTTCAACTTCTCTCAAGAGATTATGGGAGAAAGATGTAAACTTGGTATTGGAGGAGGGAGTGTGGGCTATGATTTTAACTATTTATGATTCTATAAGATTTTACATAGATTCTATTGGGCCCCCTCTAGGTTGTATAGGCTTGGTCTTAAAGACACCCACCTGCTGGTGATGCTAATCAGAAAATGGAGACACAACCCATTTATTTTGGTGGTGTGTTAAGATCCAAGAATTTTGGTTGAAGGTTCAGAGTATTGTGTGTGAAATTTGGGCACTCAAATTTCATTTGACCCCAGACTCTGTATTTTAGGCAATGGGGTGGTCATCAATATAGGAGATATGTTAGGCAGACAGATTATTTTAAGGAGATGGAAGTTGGCTGGAGCACGCTCAATTCGGGAGTGATGTGTGGAGATGGGGAGGGTGTCAGCTTTCGAGGAGATGTCATGCAGAAGGCTGGGGATCTGGAATTTGTTTGATGGGAAATGGGGAATTGATTTGGCATTTTGGGGGACTCTCGGGGAGGGGATGTGGAGAAAGTATAGTTTAAATGTGTATGATTATTATAATTTTTTTTGCTTTGTGTGCGTGTGTTTATAAGTGACCACAGGGATTTCGTTAGGGGCCAGGGTGGGGTTGGTGACTGGGGAGGGGTAATAGTGGAAGTTAAATATTGATTCAATGTATATATGGTTTGTTTTTCATTGTTATATGTATGTATATCAAAAAAAAAAATGTAATCTGGCATGACTGTTGGTGACAGACAGGCTGGTTTGAGTATTTCAGAGTGTATGTGCTGATGAGGCACGTTTCTATAAAGTCGTATTTTTCTTTACATGCTCCCTCTTTAATTTAGAACACTTGATTATCTAATCTTAATAACAAAATATGCATTGAAGTCAGGATACAAATATGTGTGAATACTATCAATGATGGCATATTTCGATTTAGCAAATCCCCACAAGGTGTCTTTGATTGTATTTATTTCACCTCTAGAGGCCGCTGATATACTGTTGAACCTAGCTGTTCTAACTGTACAGAATCCTGTAATGCCAGCCACAGAACAACACAGGAGGAACAATAATTATTAAAAAAAAAACTAACTATAAGCAGTTATTGACATAAATATTTGCTGATAGCCAATAGATCCAAAAAGTAACTATTTGCACTGTAAAACTGTAAAATCAGTAAAACAAATATATCGGTCTACCTAAAGTAAACAATGCTGGCACGGTGTGCTCTGTTTGATGACTCTACATGTAACTTAATTTTAAAACAACGAATATTAAAAAGTATTAAAATGACTAAAGTACTAAAAGAACTCACATTATCAAGTTCTTTCTGTGTCTCCTTTTCCATACGACGAATGTCCTCCATTGTCAGCTCGATCCATTTGTCTAACCAGCAGAAGAGCTGCCTGTGGAAGTTGGTAAACAGTCGCTTCTCTTGCTGAAGTAAAAACAAAACAAAGATTAATGTTTCATGAGTCACATGGATGTCTTTTTTTTTTAATCAACATTACAAATTAAACCATTAATTCAGCGCCACTGACACATCTGCACAAAAGCCCCACCCACCCTGTAGTAAAATAAACAAACACACAACAGTTTTTATTGCTACACCATTCCTCTGTGCATTATCATAGACACTCTATTGACCAAAAATTGAGTAAAACTGAACACAGCATGGAATATATGAGATAGATTTATACCTTCTGGATGAATCCTTCCACCTTGTTCTGCAAGCCAAACCACTTGAATTTGACAGTAACCAGTTTATAGGCACACATATGAGGGCAATCTGTCTTCTGAGGAAGCTCTTTCTGCAACACACAGACACAAACGGTCAACAATCATCTCCAAGACTACAAAAATGTAGCTATAAATCTACTAGAACAAACAGTAAAACAACCCATACAACCTTCCAGTCAGGTCCTAATGGCCCTCTTTCAGTCTTCTGTGATTTAAATATGGCTGGGTCTTCATCTGGTTTGTAGTCCTGTTAAGGAAGTTCAAAAGTTGCTCAAAAGTGTCAGTGGGTCTCAAACATAAATCTGATGCCTAAATGTCTTTGTGACGCATCTTAAGTAAAACCTCAATTTTTCTTACTTTAGTATCCACTTGAGACCTGTCAGCAATGTCAATATTTACTACCTCTACCTTCTTCCAATGTTCTGGGTCAAGTTTATGAACCTTCAAAACAAATAAAACAGAAAATATAAGCATTGTTTAAGAGATTCCTTCAGTTCTTGTAAATCAAAACATATAGTTTTTTTTGCATATCACAGTGGAGTGTAGTAATTTTCTACATTATCATGGTTAATCCTAGTTTAACAAAATTATATCAGCTTCCTACTCACATTTTCCTGTTCACCGAGGTCAGGCTTGTGCCATGTTTCAATCATGACTAGAAAATTGTCCTTCATGTACTCATTCTATAAGAGAGACAGGAAAAACACACACACAACAGATGTTACTTGTACAGTTACTTGTAACTTGGACAGTACAAAAATTTAATTTTGGGATATTTCACTCATGATCTTAAATCGCTAGATTACAGGGCTATTCACACTCAGACTGTGCTGTTTTCATATTGGTTTTCTAGGCAAACATCCGCTAGACAGATGCCTTTGACTGATATGCGGCGTCTCAGTGTTTTTTCAGTGTTTTCCACAGGAGCAGCAAGTTAAAAGTACTTCACCTTTTAAAAACGTGCCTCGTTCCATCTAGCTTTCTCAGCACAAGGATGGGTTTGGTCAGAATGGCCCCTTATGCAAAAACATTTGTAATAGCACACTCTCCTGAACAAGCCGCATGATTTGAGGTATTATTAAATTTACATAGCACAAAGAATTAGGGATGTGCACAAGTAATCGATTAATCGACTACTCTTTCAGCTTTAAATATTCGACTAGAAAAAACTATTTGATTTTCCTCTGTGCCTTTGCAACAATGAAACTGCTTCTCTCACCTAAATCTTGCCATTAGTTCTCCCAAAAAGAAAATTCTGCCATTATTTAAAGTGATTGTATCGCTTCAGAAGACTTGGAATGTACACTCACCTAAAGGATTATTAGGAACACCTTTTCAATTTCTCATTAATGCAATTATCTAATCAACCAATCACATGGCAGTTGCGTCAATGCATTTAGGGGTGTGGTCCTGGTCAAGACAATCTCCTGAACTCCAAACTGAATGTCAGAATGGGAAAGAAAGGTGATTTAAGCAATTTTGAGCGTGGCATGGTTGTTGGTGCCAGACGGGCCGGTCTGAGTATTTCACAATCTGCTCAGTTACTGGGATTTTCACGCACAACCATTTCTAGGGTTTACAAAGAATGGTGTGAAAAGGGAAAAACATCCAGTATGCGGCAGTCCTGTGGGCGAAAATGCCTTGTTGACGCTAGAGGTCAGAGGATAATGGGCCGACTGATTCAAGCTGATAGAAGAGCAACTTTGCCTGAAATAACCACTCGTTACAACTGAGGTATGCAGCAAAGCATTTGTGAAGCCACAACACGCACAACCTTGAGGCGGATGGGCTACAACAGCAGAAGACTCCACCGGGTACCACTCATCTCCACTACAAATAGGAAAAAGAGGCTACAATTTGCAAGACCTCACCAAAATTGGACTGTTGAAGACTGGAAAAATGTTGCCTGGTCTGATGAGTCTCGATTTCTGTTGAGATATTCAGATGGTAGAGTCAGAATTTGGCGTAAACAGAATGAGAACATGGATCCATCATGCCTTGTTACTGTGCATGCTGGTGGTGGTGGTGTAATGGTGTGGGGGATGTTTCTTGGCACACTTTAGGCCCCTTAGTGCCAAATGGGCATCGTTTAAATGCCACGGCCTACCTGAGCATTGTTTCTGACCATGTCCATCCCTTTATGGCCACCATGTACGCTTCCTCTGATGGCTACTTCCAGCAGGATAATGCACCATGTCACAAAGCTCGAATCATTTCAAATTGGTTTCTTGAACATGACAATGAGTTCACTGTACTAAAATGGCCCCCACAGTCACCAGATCTCAACCCAATAGAGCATCTTTGGGTAGTGGTGGAACGGGAGCTTCGTGCCCTGGATGTGCATCCCACAAATCTCCATCAACTGCAAGATGCTATCCTATCAATATGGGCCAACATTTCTAAAGAATGCTTTCAGCACCTTGTTGAATCAATGCCACGTAGAATTAAGGCAGTTCTGAAGGCGAAAGGGGGTCAAACACAGTATTAGTATGGTGTTCCTAATAATCCTTTAGATAAGTGTATGTTTCTATGTGTGAGTGAATTATTATTATAATTATTTTTTTCTTCATATTTGAATCTAGATCTTGTCGTTTATGCATAGTGCAAATATATTTATAAGAAAAACTGGTTAAAAAGTTGAAGGTTGAACTTGAATTCAAAATTCCAAGTAATCGATTTCTTCTGTGCGTGCGTGTGTGTGTGTGTGTTAGAGTACTCAAGTACAAAATTACTCTAAATGCCTATCCCTACAAACAATGCAGGACAAGTTATGTGCCAAAGTTTAACTTCAAATCCCTAACTCCAAGTATGAGTAATAGGTGAATCTGATGACAGCAGTCTCACATAGTTATACATAATAGTCACATAGACCCACCGTAAGAACTGGAATGATGAATGAAGATGTAGACAACACATGGAAAAGAAAAATTGCATAGTTTTGAGTTTCAGCTTTCCTATGAGTTCTGTTTTTAACAAACTGATTGTACTTTATACATGTGACTGATGCATGTTTAAGTTACATTCAGGTTAACAGTACTACTGCGGCAGGCAGTACCTGTGCGACAGTATGGGAAGGCATTCCAGGCTTTCTCATGGATCCTCATAGCAGATGATGGGGCCAGCAACCGTACAAAAGTCGGAACTTTACTGCATGAGACAGAGAGAAAATGTAAGATGTCCAGAGAGAAAATACATTTGAAATGATCATATCTATTAAGCCAATTGCATGTTGTATGTACAGTATTTGCATGAATAATTTTGCCTCTGTAAGTGGTAGATCTTGTGCGTATACTGTCCCTTCTCTCCATCATCCTTCTCGTAGGGCTCATTTTTAAGGACCTCCACCCCTTCTCCACCTCCAGTCTCATTCTTACTAGCTTCTGCTACGGAGTACAGTTGGCCCACCTGATACTGCAGATGAAAGAAACAATGTTGACTTGGCCATATGCAAATGTGCAGACTAACATGCTAGAATAAAGAGGTTGTCATGACAAACAAAAACATAATGACAGTGAATGTATTATGTTTGCATTTGCACACAAAGTCTGAGTGTACTGCAGGTAGAATATATAAAAAACCACATAGATCAATAGCCATATATAGGCTGGCCTGCCTTAAACAAACAGTTATAGAGGAAGTGTTCAACCCCTTTAATCTGGTGATAGAAAAGTGAGGAACACTAAGCTTAAAATCAGAACTTTGACAAAACCATAATTTCTGCATTTATGTTACTTAAAATAACAAGGCCTAAAAACATTTGCATGGGAAATTAGCGCCCCCTAGAGGTAATGAGGTATAAGTCTTTATTTCAAAATAAAAGTATTTTATATAGCACATAAATGGGCAAGTCATAAATCACATAAAATCTCTCATTCTCAGGAATGTATTGTTAATTTTGTTGTGCTAATACCACAGTTCGAAAGATTTCCAAAAGAATCACCAATTAAAATATGAAATTTGTAAGATATCAAAAACAAACATCTCTTTTATTGGGCGATCACTGCTGCTGTAAGCCCCAAATAACTAAAATAACAAATAACACCTGTGTTTACCTTAGACAGATCCCCAAAAAAATGTGCCATCTATGAGCTTACATGTGTGAATAATCTGAATATATATATGGTTTTTTTTTTTCTAGTGCTTGCTGCCATCTAGTGGAATGAAATTAGACTTTTCAAAGTGAGGTAGGGTGAACAGAACCAGAATTACAAGTTTACAAATTTAGGACAAAAACAAAAGAAAGAAATCTGTTCATCATAAGATTATAAACACAATAATATTTTTGAAGAATTGGAAAAAAGGGAGACAAATTTTTAGCAATTAGTCCAAAGTATGTTTAAATTGGAGTGTGGAAAAATTGCAGATGGCAGCCCAAAAGAGCACCAGAGTTTTCTATCCCCATTCAAAAAGCAGTGTTGTGTAATCTGATTACAAAGTAATTGATTACTGTAATATAATTAATTTTTGTACAAAAAGTAGTGTAACATTACATTTTAACTGGATAACAGTTATTGAATCACATATATGTTCATTACTTTAAAGTACATATATTACTTGTGTTACACATATTCCTAAACTAATTCATGTTTCTAAAATTAATTTACATAAATAATATTATAAACATATGTACAACAGTTTGAATTTCTATGACCGCTGAAGGGCTAATATGTAGAGAAATTCTTATTTTGAGTAACTTGCATAACACTGTCAAGAAGACAGGTGCTTTCCTTGCCTGACTAGACAATAGTCAACTTACAAAAATGGCTGCCAAGTAAACAAACTTGCTTCAAAAAGACTGTGATATTTAAAATTGGATAAAGTACAATCCCATGAAGCATTGTGCTGATGTGATCATGTGTGCTGATATTGCAAAATATTCCGATATATTCAATAACAAATTCAATTGTGTCATTCAGTGAATCACAGAGGTGAGCGGTCGCTGCAGAGCTCATTTGGCGCACTTCGCTGATTGGTGGATCTTTCTCTTCAGGATCATTAGTGTAGTTCCTCCATTAAATGTGATTTTGTTTTAGAAATGAAGTTGAAATAACGTAGGCTGATGGCTTCAACAGAAGTAAATACCAACCATGAACAAACTCTGAAAAAATAAATAGGATTTTTACTTATGGAATCCGACCGTTGCACTCCCATTTCCTTTACAGCAGTAAAATAGGTGCCAACCAATAACACCTAGACAGAAATGGGTCATCAGCTCCCAGGAGCCCCTGCCCCCAGTGTTAATCAGGTCAGTGTATGCCTGCAAAAACCAACTTCCACAATGTAACATCCCCTGTGAGTTTCCCGTTTCAGTTGGTTGGGTATATCAATTCTCCATCAATCTTGCATATATTACACAGCTGTTTGTGTAGTTAAATAGAATGGAGTGCAATTACACATGCTAAACCTGTATGCATTATCACTGCAGTTTAGACAAGAGCATCTTCATTGATTTATTTTACAAGCATCATAGATGCAACAAAGATAGTGGCAAGTCATTGAGGTATCCAGGGTTGGAACACACTTGCCCATATCAACAAATACTACAACAGGGAGGGCCAGAGATGAAAGCTAATACAATTTCAACCTTTGCTTGGTAAGCTGGAGTAGAGATGGTACACTTGATAAAGTCTGAAATGTTCAGCATTGGGTTACAATTAGTTATAATTTGCCCTTCAATGCTATATAAAGGCTTGCTGCAGAGTAGAGCTGGGCTGCATTCCCACAAACTTCAGATTGTTTGTTTCAATTCATCAATCTGAATGCCTATGTACATACTCATTTTTTAACAACTCCACAGATTTAATATTAGCAAACTATAGTTTGGTAAGTTGATGTTAAACATCAATACTGTTAAAACATAATTGTATCATCTCAGAAACATTGAAAGGCTGTGCCCTATGTTATCATTTTCTGTGGCTGAAAAGCTGAAGAATACTTTAGTTTTCTGTTGCATTGATTATTGAAACGCTCTCCTTGCAAGAATATCAAAATCTACATTAAATAAATTGCAATATGTGCAAAACTCAGCTGCCTGACTAGGGCCAGGGCAAGTGATCACATCACTCCTATCTTGGAATCCTTGCACTGGCTCCCTGTCAGGTTTCATGTTTTAAGACCAAACTTCAAACTCAGTGCCTCTTTTCTTGACATCATGGGAAAATCAAAATAAATCAGCCAAGATTCAGAAAAAAAAACTGTGGACCTCCACAAATCTGGTTCATTCTTGGGAGCAATTTCAAAACACCTGAAGGTACCACGTTCATCTGTACAAACAATAGTACGCAAGTATAAACACCGTGGGACCATGCAGCCATCATACCGCTCAGGAAGGTGATGCATTCTGTCCTCTAGAGAGGAATGTAGTTTAGTGCGAAAAGTGCAAATCAATCCCAGAACAACACCAAAGGACCTTGTGAAGATGCTGAAGGAAACAAGTAGACAAGTATCTATATCCACATTATATATATATACACATCGACATAACCTGAAAGGTTGCTCACCAAGAAAACACTGCTCCAAAGGCACCATAAAAAAGCCAGACTGCAGTTTGCAAGTGCACATGGGGACAAAGATCTTACTTTTTGGAGACATTTCTTCTGGTCTGATGAAACAAAAATTGAACTTTTTGGCCATAATGGCCATCGTTATGTTTGGAGGAAAAAGGGTGAGGCTTGCAAGCTAAAGAACACCATACCAACTGTGAAGCACTGGGGTGGCAGTATCATGTTGTGGTGTACTTCGCTGCAGGAGGGACTGGTGCACTTCACAAAATAGATGGCATCACAAGGAAGGAATATTATGTGGATATATTGAAGCAACATCTCAAGACATCAGCCATGAAGTTAAAGCTTGTCACAAATAGGTCTTCCAAATGGACAACGACCCAAAGCATAACCTCCAAATTTGTGGCAAAATGGCTTAAGGACAAAGTCAAGGTATTGGAGTGACAATCACAAAGCCCTGACCTCAATCAGAGAGAAAATTTGTGGGCAGAACTGAAAAAGCGTGTGTGAGAGAAAGGAGCCCTACAAACTTGACTCAGTTACACCAGTTCTGTCTGGAGGAATGGACCAAAGTTTAATAATCTTATTGTGAAAAGCTTGTGGAAGGCTCCCAAAATGTTTGACCCAAGTTAAACTTCAGACCCACTGGGAATGTGATGAAATAAATAAAAGCTTAAAGAAATAATACTCTATACTATTTTTCTAACATTTCACATTCTTAAAATGAAGTAGTGATCCAAACTGACCAAAGACAGGGAAAGTTTTCTACGACTAAATGTCAGGAATTGTGAAAAACTGAGTTTAATTGTATTTGGCTAAGATGTATGTAAACTTCTGACTTCAACCATATATGTCATAAACTGTCCTGCCTTGAATCAAGTTTATTCAATACAACCAGGTTGAAAGTAGTGAACGAATGCAACATTGAATTAGAAGCATATTTTGAGGAAAATAAAAGAAGCACCTGTGAGGGCTGAAAAAAAAAAAAAAAAAAACAGTACTTACCTCCTCAACAGAAATGGGCAGGACAATTCGGCTAAAAGACAGAAGAGAAAGGCCAAATATTAATCACCTAGTCATCAAAAATATGTGGTAACATTTAAACGGTTCTCATTCAGTCGACCACATTTTTAATTGCTTTGACAACTTTGTATACTTTGAGTGACAACAAGTCCTGTCAATACAGTATAAAGACAATGTGATTCATGTATAATATCCTAGAAATAATAGAGCATTCAAGCCAATAAGCAGTTACTTGATGCAGCAACTAGACCTGTGTCTCAAAACACTAATAGCATTTTACGATAACCTAGTTTCTAAGACAAGGAGTTTTACAGCATGAGGAGATTTTAAATTAGTTATACATGGCTGAGGAATCAGGTTTATTAACAAATGTTAACCTAGAAGCATACACAATACATTATGATCTAACGCTAATGAATAGGTGTATTTTAATCTTTTAGAATTAACATAGATCTGAACATAAATATATACTCAGCTTGCATCAATAAATAATAATAATAAATATATATATATATATATATATATATATATATATATATATATATATATATATATATATATATATATATATATATAGTATCATAAGTTATTGTAACAGTAATGGCTCAACGCAATGAGTGTAATCAGTATTACAAAGTATTTATTTACTGTAATCGATTTTGACTTTTTAGATACCAAAAGTAGTGTAACATTACACTTTAAATTTTGGTAATCAGATTACAGTTACTGACTTTCAATTAAATTAATTACTTTTAAGGACATTCTTACAAATATTTCTAAAACTACATTATTTATGTGTAATACAGTTAAAGTGGGAATTCATATATGTTCATATGTACGTCTGTTTGCATTTCTGTGACAGGTAAAGGGTGTGCGACAATGAGCAAGGAGAAAATAGATTTATTTGAACATTAGAGAGAAAAATATTTGGAATTTGTTGAGCGGGGAAACAAAAGTGTTTTTGTAAGTAATGTAGAAGTATTTAGTAATCTGATTGCCTTTCAATGAAGTATTATGTAAAGTAATCAGATTTTAATTTAAGAAAAAGTTAGAAATTCGTAGTGGATTACTTTTTTTTTTTTTGTGATTTGCCCAACACGGATGGCATCACCATAATGATGTCATTGCGACTAATGTATTTTCATTGACATTTTATAGAAATGTTGCAGTGCTGTCAGCTTGTTGTGTGAACATTATTAATATAAAATAATTAAAGAACATTATAATGCATGCATAAACCCGTTCTAGACTGTACAATTACTTCACAGTCTATAAGTTTCAAAGTGCACTAGTATATGAACTGTCAACCGGTGCATTATGACGCGTGACCGGCAGGACAGCAGCATGTGACAATCACATTACATATTACCTACAGTTTTTAAACAGTTTTGTTATAAGAAAATAAAAGTGAAGCAGTATTTACTTATTTTAGAGTAAAAACAATTAAATCGTTGGGACTCTAATCTTACAGGACTATAAATTTGATCAAAGACTAATTTAATCGAATATAAAACGTATAATTGCTGTGTGAATGTAAACTGAGTGGCGCCAAATTTACACACCGAATTGAAACAACAACGTCTATACTTTATTAATTCGTGAAAATCAACATAAATCAACTTAGTCAGCAGCCGGCGAAAGTTAGCAAACACGCTTTCCAGAGTCCAGTTCAAGCCATTTCACTTCTCTGGGACTACACATGTGTATACGTGTATCTAATATTACTTACAATTCCTTTATTAACATGTCTTCTTCGTTTCCGCGTGTCCAACATTCAAAAAGTTTAGACTGTATTCTCTTCGGTCCTGCCCGCCGCAACTGGTATCAGTTCGAGTTCCTGGATTACTCATTTCTTTAAATTCACTTCCTGAAAGGTGTCGACAGGAGCGCCGCGTCATAACAGCAACCACACCCACTGGCACGGAATCTGGGGCTGGAGCGAATCTGATTGGTCAAGAGCGTGACACTTAGAACACAGGCTAAATGGCATACTATCCATACTAATCTTACTACTTTTGCAATATGTGTCTGTACCAGAAATTATATGAGCAGTATGGTAGTACGCAATTCCGAAATTCAGACTTTTTTTTCTCACACCCTGACCTGATATTTAACAGGGTTGTTTATTCCAGATATGTGGGAATCAAATCCGATTCTGATTCCTAGTTTTGGATTCGATTCCAGACTCATATTTTTTACGGGAGGTAAAGTTAAATCTCCTTAATAAATAGCTGACAACTGAGCGTTATTTGCACTATTTATAATATCATGAATGACATTTACTATTAAAAGGTCCATTCTAAAAATAAATCAGAGGGTGCACATACCGCGATGCTTCAATCCCATGAGATAGATTTGAGGAAAGTTTGAGTAGACGCGCCTGTATTTCCAAGAACTTTCGAAATAATCTTAAAAGCACTATTTAACCTGCATTGAAATTGTATGTTTCCACTCACGAGTTCTTGTTTAGAAAGAGGTTTATATTATAATGTACAGTAACTGCCCAGTACCATTTATCCACTGAATAAAATGCCCAAACAATACACTTTCAAAAATCCAGGTTGTTGTACTGGTTTATTTCATACCATTTAAAAAATATATAAATTTTATAACGTGTATTTTTTAATTAAAAACTCCAGCTATGGAGTCGATTCCAACATTTCGAATCAACTCTCAAATCCCAACGCCTCAGAATTGAGGAATCGATTCCCAGCCCTAATATTTAACTCACATAAACACTTCATGGGACTGTTGAAACATAATTTAGGCGTCCAATGAGTCAAAATGTGTCCATGGGACGCCAGTTTAATGTTCTTGTTCTAGTTTGCTAGTTTTAGATTTAGGAGCTTAACAGAAAAGTTTTGAGTGTGAGGGTGTTTTTGAATTTGAATCTAAAGCCCATCCTCAACCAGACCTGACTTTCCAGTCAGTCATTTAGATTACTACTAGTCTTTCTCCATTCCACGTGAGTGGTATAGCACAGTCTTTTACTACCATTATTTAATTTGATTTCAAACCATTCAATGTAGTTCTGGATTGAAGATTTTGTTTGTTTGGTTTTCTTAACAGCATGTTAACTTGTCTCCTGACTCTAGTTCACTTAAAAATGTAGCTGCTGATGAAGTCATCCCAGTGATTTTTTTGTCACTTCTTTTGTTGTGTACACTTTTTATAGGTTGTCACATGTAACCTTCCTGCAATGTTCTGGGACATTCCTTCATATTTATAAAAAATAGAGCCTAAAGTTAACGTTCCTAGAATGTTAGGAATTGGTTCCCTCCAAAAATAACCAAACGGAAACCAAATGCATATGTTGGGGGAACGTTCTGTGTTTGCTGGGGAATCTTTTCACAAAAAAGATTTGTTCTGATTCATTCACTGATTCATTCAGTGCCAATTTCTGCAAATTACACATTTTATGCCAATAGGTGCTGACAAATGAGCGTCCTTTACAAGGCCGTAGATTTTGCATGAACATTGGGGTGGGGGTAGGCGTTATACTTGTTTGTTTTTATTATTGGTCTGGGCTGCTTTCATATAAAAAAATAGTTAACATTTTTTTGTGGGCCCCCCTGGACCAGTGGCCCTAGAATCATTACCACCCTGATAGCCACATACATCATCCAAACGTCTATTTGATGTGTGTGTTTACATTTGGAAGACATATTTTTTTACGTTCTTTCTAATCAGCAATACGTCTACAAGACGTAAATCAATAAGTATTTTTTGGATGGTTTCCAGAGGAAACAATCTTAATCAGACATCTCGGAGATTAATGTGTGCTATCTGGGCACCTTTCACCCTATTAGCTGCTCGTTCATTTAAAGGATTATTTCACCTAAAAATTAAAATTGTCTCATCATTTACGCACTCTCATGCCATCCCAGATGTGTATTACTTTCTTTCTTCTGCTGAACAGAAAGATTTTTAGAAGAATATTTGAGCTCTGTAGGTCCAGTGTCAACAAGTGAATGGTGGCCAAAATGTTGAAGCTCCAAAATCACATAAAGGCAGCATTAAAGTAATACATAAGACTCCAGAGGTTAAATCCATATCTTTAAAAGTGATATCATAAGTGTGGGGGGAGAAACAGATCAATATTTAAGTCCTTTTTTACTTTCACTTTTACATTCTTCTTTTGTTTGTCACCTATTGGGCAGGTAGGAAAATTTATGGTAAAAACAGATTTAAATATTGATCTGTTTCTCACCCACTCCTATCATATCACTTCTGGATTTAACCATTGGAGTCTTATGGATTACTTTTATGCTGACTTTCAGAGCTTCAAAGTTCACAAAGTTCACCATTCACTTGCATTGTGAGGACCTGCAGAGCTGAAATATTCTTAATCTGTGTTTTGCTGAAGAAAGAAAGTCATACACAACTGGGATAGCATGAGGGTGACTAAATAATGAGGTGTTGACCCAAATTTTTGGGTGAACTATCCTTTTAGAAGCTAATGAGCTTCTAGTTTGAAGCATGTTAAGACTGACAAAAGCAGAATATAACTCGGTTATGTTTAGTATAGGACTATTATTAATACCGTTTTGTACAGCTTGAAAAAACTTTAGCTCGTGAGCGACTTTGTGTTTTTAGTGGTCCAATGATTCTCTCAAAATATATCATTTGTCGCTACCTATTGGAGAAATTTGCAGAAATGGTCAGTGAATTACTGAATTTAAAAGAATCAAGATGAATCCAAATCTCCATCAATAGAAGTCACACTGCCATCTGCTGTACAGTTTTTACTGCATTCTATATTCAAAGCAGGCAATATTTTGCTAACATAAATGACACATCTTCCTGATTAATAATGCGTATTTTCAGCATGACTATTTTCATATACACCAGAAATCCACAAACATTTATTAAAAATGTATCTCAGTTTTTATGTATTTTTCACATATCTGATATTTTGTTGGGACAATTATTCCAAAAGTCATAATTTGCCATATAGTGATATAATGAAGTAACCCAAAAGCCAAATACAGTATATAAACACCCACAAAAAAGAAAATAGAAAAACAATGTACACATACTGTACATATAACAGAAAAACAACCTACAAAAATAAAATGAAAAACAATAAAAATAATGAATGCACTAAAAGATACAATACAATACAGGGAGAAAACATCAGTGTTACAGACAATCTTTTCCGCTTTTCACCAACAGCCTCCCTATAGCATCTCTATGTATGGGCAGTTTGATCAAAAATCAATATATAAAACCAAAAACACATTTGAATCTTACTGTATTGGGAAAAGAATGAACATTTAAGGTATGGCAGTGAAAAAAAGTGCTATTTCTCGTTCTGAGAGCAAATGATTTTACTCACATTCATTACGATTAGTACAGTACTGCATTGGAGTGGTATTCACTTGCACTATCTAGGCATGTTCAAGCAAATGCAGTCCATCAAGGACACACATCTAGCCTCAGCTCCAATTAAATATTCACATGAAGTGTGACAGACAAAAAGTGGCGGGTGTTGTGTGGATCTGACCCTTTCGTCAGTAACAAGGGGTCGGCCATAAAAATCTGGTCACATTTATGGACAACACATTCAATCCACTATTAAAGGATCCTGGAACTTCTAACAACTTGAAACTTTGGGCATATGAAACAGGTTAGATTAAAAGGTGCCAGAATGGTCTATTCAGGTACTCAGGTTGTACAGTATATTGTGAAATAAATACTGTTAAAAAGAGGACGTGACTTCAACCTCTTCCAATCAATCTTTGCAGAGAAATATTTTGGTGATCTATACAATACTGGCTTGCAAATGAGTGTTTTATAACTGGATTGTCATCAAGCATGTCTCAAAAATCTCCCCTTTTATGGTTGTGATTTAAATTCAAGTTCTTGTCACCACAAGGTGTGTCTGTGTAGGAGTAACTAAACGGCCACCACTTGACCCAAATAGAAATGGTTCTATTCCTGTTTTTGTTGTTGTTGTTTTTTAAGCACCTTAGTTAAATAGTCTTATTTCTTTATGGCTAAAATGTTTACTGATACTTGTATGCATACAAGTCTGAAACAATATGCATATACTTTGTAATGGCTAACATAAGCACCTCTGTAATGAGACATTTTTTTTAACTGTAGTGCAAGATATTCAAGATCATAATATCTTTCATTTACCCTAATTTCTTTACAGAGTATATATACTGTGTATACTTTATACCACGTCTCGATTTGTACCCTTCAATGCACATAACTTAATGAAGTGACAGAGCAAAGCTCGAAGGGATCATATTGCAGGTAAATACATCTGATATGAATTATTATTATTACTTGAAAAGCGAAACACCCTGAATAATTCAAAGTCAAAACAAACGAGTCATACAAGGAAAATGAAGACCAACCAGTAGTATTGTATGGGTAGTAGTATAGGTAACAGACCTTCAGATTAACTGTACGATCAGTGTGGAATAGTATTGCTGGTGAAGATCAGTCACTCTTGATCTGAATGTGAAGCTAATCCACACATATCCAGTCCTTAACTGAAAGACTATTTAAGACCCATAAGTACAAAATATATCCAAGTTTGAGAAATGCCAGTTCACATCATCTTTCCCTTTGACGAATCTACATGCCAAAGCAAAAAATAGCACAAATCTCTCTTCACAATTGTGCACAGATTACATTGATCTCAATTTCTATGGACTAAATAACATTTAAAATCAGCCCAGTCCAGAAAAAACTGCAGTTTCATGCTCATGCTGTCCATAGCATGCTGGTATATATGAGATTAAAAAGTGAAATCTGCCCCTTGGGTTTTTGCATCTGTCCATTTTAAGTAACAGCCCAGAGGAGACAATGATAGCCACTTGTCTCTAATTGCAGAGGGCACAACTGGGACAGATACTGTGCAGAATATTTATTTTTTAAGGTGGTTTTAACAACCACAATTCAGGGCCAACTGGGAAAGGAGGGTCCATGTCTTTTTTCATTCAGCTTGTCTGACAGATGAAAAACAAGACGACAATGAAAGAAATCTCGAATTTCAGGAGCTTTGCAGGCTTGAGATATGTAATGTCTTCAGTCAATTTTGCTACCTAACTAACAATGAGGAAAGTGTTTTGACCTATGTTGCGTTTGAAAACGAGCTTGATTACTGGCTAAACACTAGTGATACACATTTAATACTCTGTTGAGGAAGCATTGTCAGACTGCCTCAAACCTGAGAGAATTTCACTGACTTTGAATGCTTCGCCTTTCGTATCGCCATAATGTGAAATGCTAAAACAAAATAACACAGGAAAATTGTAAAGGACAGAGTGCGCCTTTCTCTTCTTTCTTGTCAGGCAATACATAAAGTCTATATGTTGCCCTTGTCTATTTCCAGAACAAGTGTATCATATTATGGGTGTATGGCCTTCTGTATTAGAGAAGAGAGGGCGAGAGCAGAGGATGTGGCCTTTAGCTCTGAGACTTGCCTTTCACAGTGTTCATTCAGACCACTTGTCTTGGGAAAATGTAAACGTGTATTTGCGTGGCACATGGTGAAACTCTCTCAGTTGCTTTGGCTGTAATTGTGCCTGTTTGTGTGTCACAGAATGGACTGTTGATCATATGTGTTTTGTGATTGTGGTAATTCATCAGTGTTTGAGTGCAGGCGCAGACTGATGGAGGGAACAGGGAGGTATTATCACTTGTCTTGTGGCCTGCAGCCCTCTCACCCATTTCCCTCCTTCCTACTGCTCCCTCTCTCTCTCTCTCTCTCTCTCTCTCTCTCTCTCTCTCTCTCTCTCTCTCTCTCTGGCTGCTGTTATATGTGCATTTAGAGTCAGACAAAGGCCTCGGGGTTGGTGCTGTTGTTGATCTGAACATAGATCTTGGGGTCGTCCTCACGCTCCATCTTCTGTCTGCGCAGCTGCCTGCTGTAGCACAGAAGATAGCTAGGGAGGCAGAAACCCAGCATGGTCAGGACCAGTAACCCAACGTTTACCTGCATAGGAGATGGCAAGTTTGAATATAAGATGACACCAATATTTCCAGTGAATAACGACTTCAATTTCAATCTGTTTCACACATAAAGTGATCAAATGGCTTCAAAGACTCCAAATATAGTAAATGGGCTGTAATAACTCACCCAAATATGAAATAGTTCACCCAAAAATGAAAATTCTGTCATAATTTACTTGTTCCAAACCCATATGACTTTCATTCTGCCTTTTGTGTTCCATGGAAAAACGAAGTCATACAGGTTTGGAGCAAGACTTTCCATTTTTGGGTGAACTATACCTTTAAATGTTTAGATACACACAGAATAATTTAGCCTTAAATAGGACTAGAGAGTGTGTGTGTGTGTGTGTGTGTGTGAGCGTGTATTTATCACTTTGTGGGGACCAAATGTCCCCATAAGGATAGTAAAACCCAAAATGTTTGACCTTGTGGGGACATTTTGTCGGTCCCCATGAGGAAAACAGCTTATAAATCATACTAAATTATGTTTTTTGAAAATGTAAAAGTGCAGAAAGTTTTCTGTGAGGGTTAGGTTTAGGGGTAGGGTTAGGTTTAGGGGATAGAATATAAAGTTTGTACAGTATAAAAACCATTATGTCTATGGAAAGTCCCCATAAAACATGGAAACACAACATGTGTGTGTGTGTGTGTGTGTGTGTGTGTGTGTGTGTGTGTGTGTGTGTGTGTATGTGTGAGCATGTATTTATCACTTTGTGGGGACATTTTGTTGGTCCCCATGAGGAAAACAGCTTATAAATCATACTAAATTATGTTTTTTGAAAATGTAAAAATGCAGAAAGTTTTCTGTGAGGGTTAGGTTTAGGGGTAGGGTTAGGTTTAGGGGATAGAATATAAAGTTTGTACAGTATAAAAACCATTATGTCTATGGAAAGTCCCCATAAAACATGGAAACACAATATGTGTGTGTGTGTGTGTGTGTGTGTGTGTGTTCAGTACTCACCCAGAGAGGATCTCCCTCCAGTGGGCCCATCATGGCCATGAAGAGAGGCTGCTGCAGCAATGCAAAAAGTGCGCTAATGAGAGACTGCATTCCTGTCAGACTACCGAACTGAGATGATGGGTACCTGCATATGAGAAACATATTTTTTTAACATGACAAACAACACTATGAAATACTAATAAAAACCACAAACAGAGAAATTATACTCACACAGCAGCATACAAACCGCCAACTGCAGAGTGGATGAAGCCTCTTACAATAGTGTGCAACACAAAGGACAAAATCTAGGAGGAAAAATAAATTAGTTTGAGATTATAATTTTAGTAGATATTATTTGTAATGAATAGAAAATTAATGTTAAAGGGATAGTTCATCAAAAAAATAAACAAAAACAACTGTCATCATTTAGTCACCCTTATGTGTTCCAATCCCGTATGACTTTTTTTTTGTCTGAAAAAAAAAGGTGATGTTAAACAGAATGTTAGTCTCAGTCACCATTCACTTTAATTGCATTGTTTTTCCATAAAATTAAAGTGAATGGTGACTGAGGCTAACATTGTGCTTAACATCTAACATTTGGGTTCCATCAAAAAAAGAAAGTAATGCGTGTTTTTTAGGGTGAACTATTTCCTTTTTATCCTGCCTTTGAAATAAGGTTGTAATCAATGCTGCCACTAAGGGGCACTACTGCGCTATTGCAAGTGCACAACATCCCAGCGCAATGGCTGCAGTAACGTGAGTGGCTCTGCACCATTTCCGCTTCCATTAGGTAGACTATTGTTCTGCAGTGGGACAGATGGTTTTGCAATTAGCACCTGTAGATGAAGGTTTGGCACCAGGCAGGTCATCCCAAAGCCGACCAGCAACAAGTTAGTGAAGATAAACGCACGGGTGGCGTTGCTAATTTTCTGGATCAGCTTGTCACGTTTCTTTGGCTGAGCAGGATCCCTAAGAAACAGCCAAGAGTGCATTATGTAGGAGTAATGCCACATTAAGATTGTAATCAAACAATAATTATGGAGCAAGTTGTTTGGAGGTATCAATGCTAAAATTATGGATTCTTGATCTGTTTGAGGTCAGAGAGACAAAAAACATAATTGAAGTGGAAGTTTGCTCAGTAAATTACATTTACTCATCCTCTTGTTGTTCAAAACCCATATGACATTCTCCCATGAAACACAAAAGATGTTTGGCGAATGTTAGTCTCTTTCATTGAATATTTCCATACAATGAAAGCAAATGGTGATTGAGGCTGGTATTCCCTAATACCAACATCATTCCTGTTTGGGATGACTTGCCAATTTTTAATTTTGGGCAAAATTATTTTTATAATTTTTTAACCCAAAACATTAAAAGGTAAAGTCAATAAATAAAAGCAGAAAGCGCATCATGAAACTCACATTGTGACTTCTTTCTCATTTTCGTCCTCGCACTCTTTAAGCCTCCAGTCCATGATGTAACCAATAACGGGGGCCGTCATGAGACAGAGCAACTGCAGAACCCCAAAGATAGATGTGTACATGCTCACTGAGAGAGAAAGAGAAAGAAAATTTAGTTTTAACATTGTTAGACAAGTTCCCAAACAGAGTAGGTGGACGGATGAACGATTAGATGGATATGATGCTGTGTACTGACTTGCATCAATCACACCAATCTCTAAGCACCTAGGTTTCGCTTCATGCTTTTACATGACAACATGAATCAGTGTCAAATGAAGGTGGAAGCAGTGGTGGTGGAGGGGAAAGTGGGGAATACATGGTAGGGGTGAATAAAGAATGCATCTAATTTTGCCTGCAGTCTTACCCATTTCCATCCTCTCCACTGAAAAGACATCAAGCAGCACGAAAGAGTGCAAACAAAGGACAGGAGACAGACAGTAAGGAATTAGCAACGTCAACCTGCTGTGCCCATCCGAGCAGATTTTAAACAACTATGATTGATTGTTAGGCAGTCAATCACTGCGTGTGGCATCATAGAAAGCCATTATAAAGCAAGCTGTCAAAGGAATACAGAGCGTTAGTGACCGGCCACTTTTTCAGCTGCCTTGGACCCTGAAGTGATTTCAAAATATTGTTAAATAAAGACTTCTGAACTATGAACATGTCCAAAAAGCTCAGAGATTAGCTAAAACTTAAATTTGACACAAATCAGAAAACAAGACAAAGGTACAAGACTGTGTATTTAAACTATTTTACTGTATGAGACAACAAAATACTCACCCCACGAAGCATTGTGAATGATGTAATGAATAAATACAATATAAAATGATTGATGTATAGTCAATGATTATTTAAGTATAAAAACTATATACTTTAAGTTTATTGCAAAATATTCAGATTTAAACAATAAGTAGTTTGAAAGCATAAGCTATTCACAATGCATAATTGGTTTGGGCAGTCACTGTAGAGCTCCTAGTCCATGGTTTCTAACGACTTCTCTGATTAGTAGATCTCTCTTCAGGATTATGGGTAGAGTAGTTCTTCATCAGTATTTTGACAAATTAAAACTTTTTATACAGTATATAAATGTATACATTTGTTACATATATAATTTTTGTATATATTATGGCTGTCAAAATTAACGCATGTATATGATTAATTAAAAAAGTTTAATGCATAAAAAACGACTTTTCATGTGGAGATTAAAGCAGCGCTTGATGCTGGCTTTGATGCCCTGACGTGAATCATGAATGTGGCTTCATGATTGTTGTAGCAAAGTGAATAGCCACAGTCTGCCAAGTGATTAATATTGTGGAGGATGAGAGTTTACGAGATATAATGGCAATGAATATTAATTGTATGGGGGGATTAGTTATTTCAATTAGTCAACCTCCCACTTAAACTTTGGGAAACTTTTAATTTTACTTGAATCGGTGCAGTTTTAGTGCATTTCTATCTTAATACAGTGGAAGGCTTTGTTTGGAAAATGTAAATAAAGCATTATATTGTTACATATTGTTTTTTTTTCTTCTAAAAAACGAAATTAAAGCATTTGGACAAGAAAAGAAATATACACCTCTCCGCCTCAACATTAAAACCACCTGCCTGGAGCCTGGGTAGCTCAGCGAGTATTGACGCTGACTACCACGCCTGGAGTCGTGAGTTTGAAACCAGGGCATGCTAAGTGACTCCAGCTTGGTCTCCTAATGAACCAAATTGGGCCAGCTGCTAGGGAGGGTAGAGTCACATGGGGTAGCCTCCTCGTGGTCGCAGTTAGGAGTCTCAATGAGGAGAGAAGCTTTAGTTAATGTTCACATCAGAATGGGGAAAAAATTTGATCTCTGTGATTTGGAGCATGGCATGATTGTTGGTGCAAGACAGCTGGTTTGAGTATTTCTCCTGGGATTTTCACACACAACAGTCTCTAGAATTTACTCCGAATGGTGCCAAAAACAAAAAACGTCCAGTGAGTGGCAGTTCTGTGGGTGGAAATGCCTTGTTGATGAGAGAGGTCAACAGAGAATGGCCAGACTGGTTCGAAATGACAAAGTCTACGATAACTCAGATAACCACTCAGTTACCGTTCAATTGCGTTGAGAAAAATAGCACCTCAGAATTCCGGCGCGGTTTTGATGGCACGAGGGGGACCTACACAATATTAAACAGGTGGTTTTAATATTGTGGCTGATGATTGATTGATGTTGACTGCAACATAATTGACTGATAACACTAATATATTTAGAATTGTAAATCACACAGACTTGTGGTTTCTACCGAAGCATATATCATCACTTAATCTCTGAGCTCATGCATTTCTTTATGGAAAAAATAAATGGGATGTTTACTTCCAGAAACCTACTATTGTGCTCTATTCTATAGGCGACAAGCAGACACTTCAGAGCAATAGACACAGTGCAGTATACTCTATGTTTAAGGTAGAATTAAGCTTCCTGTTTGGTAGCATTGAGCAAATATTTTAAACATGCAATAGATACTGAAAATACACACCTTTGTTTAGGTCTCCATCAGCAAGGGACTCCAGAATATTGTTCATGGCTCCCATGTAGAAGATGAGTCTGAGCTGAGTCACACACATTGTGATGAGGCTAAGCATGAATATGGGGCTGAAAATGCTCTGCATGAAGGACTGGGCTGCAAACACATAAAAAAAAAAAAAACATTTATTATGCAAGAAAGTGATCTGGACCATGGGCATAGGGAGAATCTGCAAATTGGGTGGGGTTTAAAAAAATATGGGTGAACCAATTGGTAATTTAATTAGCTTCTTAGTTATATTTCAACAATGTGCACTGTGATTGGATGGGTGTGAGTGGCAACACTTTAATTTAAACATCTGCTTTAAGTCATACTACAGTATTGTGCATTTTTGCAGTGATTGCAGGTGAAGTGTGTACATTTTTAGATTTTTTCTCCTATTCTATTAGTAAGCCATTTTGTAAGTTGCTTCCCCTCCTAAAAGTGTACAAACCATGGTTCAGTGGTATAATCAAAACAATGCTCCGTTTGTTTGAGCTTCCCAACTGTGAAAACCACAGTGAACTTGGTTACCTCAATGAAATCAAGTTAAACCCACACCGTTAAAACATGAGCATGTGGGGAAATGCAACAACACATAATGATGTCTTGTTTGAATGGAAAATAATTCTACAGGTGGTTGGATGTCCAGGCAACGCATCAATGCTTTGCATAGAAACTCAGAGGCCGAGGGTCAGGGTTTTTTAATGATCCACTAATTCTGGTGCTGTTAATGCACACTGCTGATCCACCTGCCAGCACTGGAAGGACTTTATGGTGGCCATCACAGCTGTACTCTATGTTTATTACCTAGTACTTTAGGAATTTGGTGTGCACCTGATCTGCGCTGAAACACATGCACACACACAAACAAACTACCTCATTATTCCTCTAAGAGCCTTAGGCATTGCTTGACATAAAAATTAGAGTGCACAAACACTTTTCAGTGTGGCAGCAGTAAGGCGGACAGTAATTGACTGCGGTAATGGAAACATGGTGTGGTAAAACATTAGTGCACTATGGATGACAGTTAGAAAGGTTCAGCATCAGTCTCTCTTTCTTCATCTCCAGCTGTATCTCTAAAGCTGGCCCTCTATCTGCCCTCTTCTTTGCCACCTTCCCCTGCCCCTGCCAGTTTAAGAATGCAGTCCGAATCGATTGCACGGTCTGCTTACTAAAAAAGATCCCCGCTGAGGGTTACAGAATCCTAAAGAGGGCCAGTGGCAAGCGAGGGCCCTGACATGTTATTCTGACATGTTTGAGTTGAATGTGGAATAATTGCACTGCACAGAATTGGTTTAGTAGAAGCAAAGTGCAAACAGCATGTGTGAGCTACCACACAGAGCAGGTATGGACTCAGTAACCCTTCAGCTTCTATTGGACAAGCCCAAATCCAATGTGGTTTGGCAAACTCCAGATGTCAGAAACTGGGCATCCCTGCTGGCTTGGGCTGATGAAGGGATCCCCATGCACATTAAAAGGGATTTACTGAGAACCGTTCATTATCTGTCTGATTAACTGTCTGACTGTCTGACTGCATATTCCTTGCATGTCTGGACGCTTAAAGTGTGCAGTGAGGGGGAAAAAGTCGTACACTGGCAAGAGTTAAGTCTCTCTCTCTCTGTTCTGTCCAGTTTGTTCTGAAATATGCATGTAAGCAGGATTACATATATCACTTTGAAGAGCAATGACTTTGCATAAAATCAATGGAAATTATTTATGGTAATCCAATAACAACATCCTTCCATCATAATAAACAATCAATTAATCAGCATTACAGATTTCTTTAAAATACTTAGAAATAGGGATTTCAAGTAATTCTGTAATAGAGTAGTCTAACATAAAAAACGAGTAATCGATTACTTGAAATTTAGAATTTAAATTCAACTTTTAACTTTTAAACCTGTTTTTCTTATGAAAATATTAGAACTATTTATTTACAACAATATATAATATAATATAATATAACTTGAAGATCTAAAATAATTGTTGCAGAATCTTCCATTTTATTTGCAAAAATGATGTCTACAATATGAATCTGTGACTTCATATTGTATGGAAAAATCTATAACGTCCATGATGTTCGGTGTAGAAAAGACACTCACAATTCTCTTCAGGCTTGCTTTGGACCTCCAGATCAAGGGTGGAAAGGCAAAGTTTATTGCCCTCCTGGGTGGCCATCTGTTTTGGATGGTTTTTCATGGAATTGCCTACACTCAGTCTCCGACCAACGGTGGTCACCTGCCTGTAGAACTGTTTGCCTGTGATCTTATGGTCAAAGCCCAGCCAGCTGAACTTGAGCTTCACACTGGTGAAGAGAAAAACAGACACTAAATGAAGGTTGAGATGCATCACAACAGAACCTTAAATAAATTAATACAGCAAACCAAATAAATGGTATTGTACTCTAATATATTTTTATGACTATGATGCAAGTTCTTAATATTTAGTAACCGATAGATATCGGAGCAATGTATTTGGTCTCACTGACCAAAAGTCTCAGGTTTAACTGAATATACGGACTGAATTACATACGTGTAATCCATGTCCTCAGGTCCTGGGAAGGGCTCGAGGGGCCAGTTGAAGAAGCAGTTGATAAAGACCAGGCCGGCACAGCCAGCCCACACCAGCAGGATAGTGATGAAGGCAACACCGAGGTCGTAAATCACCTGAAAAACAGTCAACAGTCATCATTATCCAGTTATTTAACCTAGGCCGAAAAATTTGTCCAACCTGGGGTTGAGCTACCTTTATCCCTGGGAATGTGACGGCAGATGAGGCGTATGAGCCAATCATGAGTGCAATGAACGTCGAACGAAGATCACCAAACATGTTGGGAAGCTGAGAAAGAGACAGACAAGGGATATCAGAAAACCTCTACACTTTTTAGTTGCACATTATCAAAAATATTACTGAATACAGGGCTTCCATGTTTTTTTGACCAGTGAATTGCAATGAACCAGTGTGTGTGTGTGTGTGTGTGTGTGTGTGTGTGTTTAACAAAGCTCTGGCTAAAGAGAACGAGACCTCAAGCACAACATTTTGTAGGTGTGTGACACACATCGGCCAAAATCAAGTTGTTCTGAAGCAGCTAATGAGATACTGGCTTTGTATACTGCAATAAGAATAATTTTAGACCCATTTGTTGACTGTGCTGGCCGGCACAACGTCACAGATATAGAAACCATTTCAAAAATAGAAAGCCCTGTCACTCGTCATGTGTTGAGGCTGAATAGGACACAGTGTTACGTTCCATAATTCATGTATTCTAGATAAATAATATGTCAGAAATAAGCATAACCCTATAATGTACTTAAAAGTAATTAAATTAATTGAAAGACAGTAACCGTAATCTTATCATTTTTTTTAGATGATATACTGTATTAGGACAGAACAGGTTTTAACTGTGACAAAACATGTCAGATATAGAGGAGGGTATGAAAGTAAACATTACTTTAGTTACTGTGATATTCTCTGGAGGGAGCAACATGTAGGTAGGGGCACATCGTATGAAAAGGCAACTGCATGCCATGAATATTTTAAGCAGTGAGAGAAAGTGTGAGGGACACTGGAGAAAGCTTGCATAATGCTGTTTCCTTTTAGCGAGGCGGAGGAGTAGAGCACAGGCTGTACTGTCAGGGTAAATAACTGTCAGAAGTCAGAGAAAATACAACAGAGGGACGAGAACACCATGTTCAGAACAGCTGAGATTATTAGAAAGACAAAAAATAAGAAAGAGAGAGAGATAGAGATTATTCCTTATGTTCAATAGAGAACAATAGATGTCCATTATCTTTTTTCTCCCTACATCAATATTTCTGATTAAATTCGTACCACTTTACAATAAGGTTCTATTCATTAATATTCATTAAATGCATTATGAACTAAGAATGATCAATGATATTTAACAGCATTTATTAATATTGGTAAATGTTAATTTATAATTATACTATTATACATTGATAGTTCATGTAAGTTAATGATCCATTTACTAGTGTTAACATATACTATTACATTTTGTAATTTTGTTGTTTATGTTTAAATTGAAAGAATATTCCAGGTTCAATACAAGTTCAGCTCAATCGACAGCATTTGTGGCATAATGTTGATTACCCCAAAAAATAACTTCATCTCATCCCGCCTATTCTTTAAAAAAAACATTTTTTTGGAAGGTTTATAGGCGAAAACTTGAAGCTTATAATTTGATAAAAGCACTTACATTACTTCTTCTGTTAAAACTTGTGTATTATTTTAGCTGTAAAGTTGTTTAAATCATCGTTTTAACAGTCGTTTTCATTTTTTTTTTTTTTACATTACTGTATGTCATCGTGGCAACCAATTTGTAAATTGGCTATAACTTTACACAGAAGTGGTTGATTAATGATTGTAGCACACTGAAAGCATGATAACATGCATAGTGTTTACATGTTGTGGGTATGCTTTTGAAACAGTGAGTATTTTAATGTTTACGGATTGGTCCCATTCACTTCCATTGTAAGTGCCTCACCATAACCCAGAAGTTTGGTTTTTAAAAATAAATAAATAATAAAAAAGGAGGGACGATAATTGGTAAAAAATATTTTTTACCAAGAATAATAAATGTTGTAAAGTACTGCTCCTTGTTAGTTCCTGTTAACTAAATGTAATTAATTAAGTTAACAAATACAACCTTATTGTAAAGTTTTACCATTAAAATGTATATAAATGCATGAGGGAAAGTGCATGTTTAAGTGCTGTGTCTGGTCACATCTTGTTTTTTTGCATACTACTAACTACTTCCCTTTAGTAGTTCACTTTAAATAATCTATTTCATTTTTAAAGAACAAATATTCAATGAAGTCTCTCAATAAATATGGTCATAAAAATGCTGTTTAGCATGTCATACAACAGGACAAGTCAACTGTCCAAAAGTAGTTTCATTTTATTTTATATACATTGTTATTTATTTACCATTTTGGCACCTTTTCTCCTGACACTCAAATGGAGTGTGACATTTTTCCAATACATACTGTAGCCTATTTAGTATTTTCTAGGTATTTTCCTTTTTCCTCTGAGAAAAAATCCTTAATTCATGCTACATAAGCTGACAGCTGACAGCGTTTCCATATCACATTTCCTCCAGAACTCGCAGTTCAACATCAACACAGATTTTCCAAGAACTCTCTGGACATCATCCACTTCCCACATACTTCACAGTCCAAACGCTGGTTAGAGGCAGAAATGAAGGAAGGCTCTCCCTTGGAAACCGACCCAGACATCATTCACTGCCTCTAATTAGAACAAAGGTCATCTCAGAGCCAAAACATCCCAGATAACCCTTACAATAACCCTCTCACACAACCAATAGTCCCAAGGCGGAATTGTGCCTGTGGCTTAAGAGGCTGTATAAGAACAGCTTTGGCTAATGGACTGTGGATCAGGGCCTGAGGGCCAGCAGCAGAACAGAGCTCCACATGATGGGCCTGTCAGACAGAGAGTAATGGCTTTATCTGGGAGTTGAGTTACATGTGAAGTTCACAATTTCAACAACACTGGGATGTTTTGCTTAGTCAGACAGATCACCAGACTCAGGAGGTCATGTGATCTCATAGACAAAGAGACACAGCAACAAAGGCTCTTTTACTGACATTACACTCATCATATACTATAACATTATAATGCCAGCGCCTTCCGTGTTCTGCTTGTGCTACAATGCACTTGACCAGTGTTGATAACAAAACTGATTGCCTCAGAGGCAAGTGATATTGCCTGGACAAAATCCACCTCTTTGACAATATCTGGGTCGATAAGGTCAGGGGAATCCACTGAGAAATTAAATAACAGTCCTAAATTCATGGCCACTGGGAGAGAGAGAGAAAACACAATCATTCTCTATAGAGACCCACTGACGGTATTAAAAACATAAACAGATACACAAGGCAAGGGCTCTCAAGCTTTACCTGACATGAGTTACATTGGCATAGCTTCATTTTGGGTTAAACCTATCAAATGTCAAACTCTTGGCTTTTAGATATTGAGGAAATTTGATTGCATAAATATGTATCCTCCTGAGACCCATGACTGCTGTGTGCATTTTCCATTTCCCTGTTTGATTTGTAACTAGTAGCACCTAATAAATGTGCAAAAAAGTAAAAAGAAATTCTAGAGCAAATAGTTTTCCTGAAAATTGATGGCAGCATATGTGGACAGTGGGACTAATTTATGAAATTTTAAATTATACCAAGCTATAGAAAGTCGGATTTATTACATCAAATTGTTTAATATGTTTCCAGTGGTGTTGGTTATTCATGTTTTTCAGATGTTACAGTCATCACAGCTGATTTTCTGTAAAGCTGTTTTGGAACAATGTGTATTGGGAAAAGCACAAATAAAACTTTAAAAGACTTTTATGTCACAATGTTTTTTCTACTTTGGGAACAAAATCTCAATGTTCTCTTTGCACTGTCAAACAAACAACTGATAGCTAGTGTTGAAGTGTTATTTTGTTCCCCACCAGTATTCTGGTTGGTTGGTCCCGCATCCTGTGTTCATCTTGGCTACTAAGCGCTACTTACAAGTGGTTTGAGATTGATCAGTTGAGAAGTTGTTCATATAGCCTCAGTGTGTTTTTAATCTCTTCTATTCTATACAACTGATCTCTTTAATATACAGTATATTCCATACAGCTCAATATACGATATGCAACATAATTTTTTACTTCTTTTATTTAACTTCTTATCATCAATTAATTATGCAATTCGTTTTTAATAATTTAGAATGTTTAACTAATAGGTAGAGTGTTTAAACATTCTAAATTATGTGTTTTATCAAGATGTGTGTTTGAGTAGCAAACTTAATATCAAGACATTAAAAGTCATTTAAATGACATGTTTATTAAAACGAATAATATTTCAAATGAACAATTAGAACAAAGGGATAGTTCACCTAAAAATGTAACTCTCTCATCATTTCCTCACCCTCATGCCATCCCAGTTTTGTATGACTTCTTCTGCAGCACACAAATGAAGATTTGTGCCAGGCAAAATCGTTTGTCAAAAAAAATAAAACAATACAAATGTGATTGATAGCACTCATTATTGTTCAGGACAAAGTGATATATCACATGTATCTAACAATTTTCTTTCCAGTACATTTATTCAGCCATTTACTTTAAATAAAAAGAAAAACACAAGCAGTTTTTCTACTGTCGGAACGACAAAGTGTCAGAAGTTATTGAAACGATAACCATCCAATCCGAAGGTGTCGTCAAGCTGGTGACGTATAGACAACTTTCCTCCAATCATTTGACATCTAAATATATCAATTGTGGGAGTTGCTGGAATACGGGTAGTTAAACAATAACACAGTGCTGAAGTATTTTGCCAATCAGAAATTATCATAATTAATTCTGATGCAAGTAATAGCCAGCATCGTCCAATCACTGCCAACCATGTTGAAATAAAATTATACATTATAAATTCTGAATCTATGTTCTGATTTGTCCCATTGTCCCATGTCTGCCAACCATGTTGAGTGGTTCAAACATCATCTGCAGCCTGAAACTGAACTTTTGCTAGGAAGTTTGGATTTAATGAATTTGGCTTCAAAGGAAAACTATACGATGCTCCCTTGTTCCCTATGTAGTGAATTACTTTACCTCCAGTGTGCTATCTGTATGCACTGGTCTCAGAACAGTTCAAAATGCATCATATTTTCAACCTAAATCAATTTAAAGCATCTGAAAGCATATATTTTTTTTTTAATAATACAGGATTTCTAATAGAAACCTTGTGCTAGTGTACACATAACTGTACACTGTGTTTAGCAGCATAGTGTTTCGCAATAAATCGCTCAAATTGTAAAAATGGTTAATGGGGGCCTGGGTAGCTCAGCAAGTAAAGACGCTGACTACCACACCTGGAGTTGCAAGTTCGAATCCAGGGTGTGCTGAGTGACTCCAGTCAGACACCAATTGGCCCGGTTGCTCGGGTGGGTAGTCACTTTGGGTTAACCTCCTCATGGTCCCAATAATGTTATTCTCACTCTCGGTGGGGCGCGTGGTGAGTTGTGCGTGGATGCTGCAGAGAACAGCGTGAAGCCTCCACATGCTCTAGGTCTCCGCACTAACGCGTTCAACAAGCCACGTGAAAAGATGCACAGATTGACGGTCTCAGATGTGGAGGCAACTGAGATTCGTCCCCTGCCACCCGTATTGAGGCGAGTCACTCAATCACCATGAGGACTTAGAGCACATTGGGAATTGGGCACTCAAAATTGGGGAGAAAAAAAACTAGAGACACTAATCTTATGACTCAAACAGGTTTCAATGTAAAATGTAATTTGATTTCTTATCAGATGTCGTTTGGTTGACGTTTCTCCCAAAGACAAACTCAGCTGTGATCGGCACCATGTTGTTTTGTCACTTGATTCTGTACATCCAAAATGTAACCATTTACTTATCACACAGAGTATTTTGAGCTGAGATCAGTTGGTTTAAATTAAATTAAATTATGCGTTGTATATAGCGAAGCCAAAATACAACGTCCACGCATGTGTTTTGAAAAGATGCCTTAGAACAAATTTTGGAAAAGCGCTTTACAGTTGAACTGAAATGTAACATGTAATAACCCTTTAGTCTTATCTCATGGCATCTATGAGGCACGTACTGTACATAACAGCTAATGTAAATATTTCAGTATCTCACCTTGAGCGTGTTTCTACTGGACGTATAGGATTGTGAGAAATGGCTTTATATTCTAAGAATGTTTAAAATGTGAGCTATTTTTGTCTTGAGCTGCACAGAAGCTTGAGATTTCATTTGGAATCAATGTCCATAAAAGTCACTGTCTGTAATCCTTGATTGATTTTCGATACAAAGGAACTTCAGCTGCTGTGCACCGCTCTCCCAAAAACATAGATCCAAATTGATTTATGTGTGGGGGTTTTTGGGCAAACAATTCGATGAAGGCTTTAATGAGGAATCATACCAATCATCAATATGAATTTGTTGCTTATTCATCCCTGTTTGTACAACATATGACCACAGAAAGCTGTCAAATCCTTTTTCCAGCCCTCTTGTGAGGAAGGACGGTGAGTCATTGTAAACGGAATGGGGGAAGGGAAGATAAAATGGCTCATCATAAATGCTACTACAAAAACACAACAAAGATAAAGAGGAAATGAACATAGGGAGAGAGAAATGAAAGAAACTATTCAAGGCAAGCCAGTGAATGCTAATAATGGCTGGCCACATCCTGACATAGAGTCAAGGTAATGACTGGGATAGCTATTGCCAGTATATTCATGCTATTTAACAACTATTATATAATTATTTGTTCTAAAATTAATTGGCTATGTTGCACTGGGGTGCTTGGAATGATTCATTATAAAATAAAAACTAGTACACCTCTTTGAGCCAGACTCTGATGGAATACACCAAAATGACCTTCAAAACTTGACTTGGTTTGAATGGCAGGAAAAGCATCTCCCTGATAAAAATGATGTTTACTGATAAAAACATGTCTGTTTACTGAGTTATTATAGGCTAGTACTGTTTTCTTAAAGGAATATTCCAGGTTCAATACAAGTTAAGCTTAATCGACAGAATCTGCGGCATAAGGAAAGTCAAAACTCTTTCTCTGCCATGATAATCAGATTTTCAATTCTCGTCTTCACATGATTCAGCATCCTAAAGAATGGCATGAAAACACACACACACAAAAAAAAAACTTATTAGGATGTCAGAAAGTGTATAGAAGAGACCATCTGGTATTTTCTTTTTCTGGAGAAAAATATGACAATCAGTAGATGTGAGTGTCCATTTTCTCGACACTTAATCTCATTGCCGTCTAGGAGACACAAAATATTAAAGAGATCTTATTTATCCTATCCTATGCGATGACACTGCTGTATTTGTTTATGTGCTTAATGTTTGCTTCTGTTTGTAAGAAAGTGGGAGGGATGGGATTGCATTTGGAAAGACTTATGGAGATGATTGCTAGCCACAGAACTGTTGGATGACAGACAGAAAGAGGCAGAGCTAAAAAAGGAAAAGAACTGAAGGAATGGACAGATGAGAGATTGAGGTCAGACAATGAATCATTGGGAGGCTGGTGGTGGAGGGGAGTCGGGGACAGTCCAGCCATTAGCCAGAGAGCTGAGTCAGTTTACTGGGAAAATATTAGAGGTGAGTTGGGAGGAAACACGAGCTCTGAAGCTCTCACTTATTGCAGCTGGTCCATAAACTGCTGAGTATGCAGACAAAGAGAGAGTACGAGAGACAAAAAGACAGGAAGAATCTGACGGCAATTTGCCAGTTTCAGTGCCATATCAATAACCTCTTAGGGTGTGTTTTTAAAATGTGTCACTTTGTTATCTATGGAATACAAAAGACATTTTCTTTTCTGGTGTTCAGTAAAGTTTAAATCATAAAGTCTATAAACTAGATTTTTACATTTTTTAAAGAAAGCGTTTTTTGTTTGTCCAAATGCTACGGTGCTGTGGGTGGTTGCCAGTGTGTTGCAATATATTTACTAGGGTGTTCTGGGTGGTTGCTATGTGATAGCTTTCTAGTCAAAGTCCACCATAAAGTCTCTGTAATATTTTGGTCTCTAAGTGCCTCCTTAAATGTAAGATTTGCAATTTTTTCACCAGTTTTAGGCAAAATCACAAGTCTAAAAAAATTTGGGTTGAAAGTCAAGAACCAGATCTTATTTGGAAACGTATGATTCTCATAACTTTCGTTTCTGTTAACGAATCTTGAACGTGCCTTTTTTTAAGCGATGCGGAACGTCAAACTAAAACACTGATAGTGTTTCCTGCTGCGCTATTCAGTGGCAACACTGCCTTACTACAGAATCTACAGCGTGAAACACACAGCGCATTCAGCATAGTCCAATTCTTGAATGATTGACTCTTATGAACCTTTTATTATCTACAGTGTAAAACATACAGCGCAACAAGTATAATGTGGTTCCTGAACAAATTACTCTGAACTGTTTTTTTAGTAGTAGAATATGTAAGCACATTTTTGTACAAAATGTTTTTTTAATATACAGTTACATTATGACTATTTATTGTATTGCACTTATGCCACTAAATTGTCTTTAAAAAGCCATTATAAAGTCTGTGCAAACACGCCTTTCTACAAGAATTGTATTAAATGTATCTCTGATTTTATTTATCTGCTCTGATGTAATCTGAAATGATCTAATCATTTGGCAACACACTGCTGATGGTGGTAAATTCAATAAGAATAAAATTTCTTTCATCTAAATATATCTTCCTCAAAAGTAAGAATCGTTAATGGAACCGTAAAAGGAAACGGAATCATTGAGAAGAATCTGAACTCTAATCGTTAAATTCCTAACGATTCCTATTCCTATAGGAAAGTAATAGCACACATCTACTCAACAAGCTGCATTTGAGGTATTGTTCATAACCAAACAGTATTAAATAAATTACACCCAGAAGTTTAGTACTTAAGTGTTAGCTATTTTGAACAAACCCCTATGTTAAAATGCCCTAGCATGCACCACTAACAAATCTAATAACAGTAAAATTTATAAAGCTCTTGATTGATGCACCCAAACAACAGATGCCAGACAGAAAGAACTAAAATATGAACCCCAAGTTCAAACCACTCACAGCAGTGTAAAACACACAGTTATAGACAGCTGGGAAAAGGTTATAAGAACACAACAGCTGAACAGTCTGTACTCTTCAACAGAGCACTCATGCATGCCAGTTTTCTGTCTCTTTCCCACTCTCTTTCTCTTTATTTTGTTTAACAGATGGAGCTAGTGCAACCAGGATTAACCGGACATGCTGAGACAAGGTAGCACATGAACCTGAGATAGAGAAACAACAACACAAGTTGAGGACCTGGTTTTGGTAATGGTTGTGCAGTTAGAAATGAACTCTGGGGACCCCAGCTGAGGCTGTGACCTCAGAGCAGCAGGCAGAAATAAGAGACAACCACCCATCATTTGGAAATAAGGACAACTTCCTGTTTACTTCAATCATCTGTTCTCTTTTAAAATCTACTGAACCCAATGAACTCAATGAACTCTTTGACGAATGCCTTTATCACTAATATTGTAATAATATGAAGAGATAAATAAGATAGCTCTGTACTAAAACCTAGTGAGCTGCCTGCAGTATACAGCCTAGATAGGCAGCCTTCTAATGTTGCATTCTAACTGAAATGGAACCTCACAAGTGACTGATTTGGAATGCTCTACATATGCAGCAACTCTGCACATCACACAAATAGCACTCCTCAAGTGAGGCGCATTGAAGAATAATCATATTGATTCTAATAGAGTTTGATGTTAGCATCTTGCAAAGCTAACAACATAATATTCTAATAAGTATAAAAATGTATAGCACACACAAATAATGGGTATAACAGGCATGTACAAAAAAAATTAATTAATAAAGTGTACATAATTAAAGGTGCACCCAGTACATTTTTCCTCATTAAAAAAGTTGAACTAATAAAATGTCCTTTTTGTATGTAGAAAATTATGACCACTCAAATTAAAATGAAGAATCCAGTCATATCAGTAACCTTATAAAAGCTGTTTTATTCTACATAGAACATTTCTTCTTTCTCTTTTTTGAAAAGTAATTGTTCTGTTTTCATTTTAAGTAATTATTAGTAAATTATTGGTAAAAAGACAATCACATCTCTATCGATACCCCGTGATTCCTAGTATGCCCTTGTGAGCTGCTGGCACTTCTGGGAATCCAGCTTAGAAAAATGGTTATTTGACAATAAATAAATAATGATGCAGCTACTTTTGGAGCAGAACGGCGCTGCATTATAAACCTACATTGAGTTCAGTGGCATGTGGCCAACATATGAGATAGTGCTATAGCCCTTGCACAAAGGATTGTTGAGGACACCCATGGAGCCTTTCATCCACAGCAATTTGAAATCAGGACTGTGATGCAAGGATGTAAGACAGGAGCACTTACTGTGAGCGAGGTGAAGGTCATGCACATGCCTCCAAACCCATTCAGCGCCAGGGCAAAGAAGATCAGAATGGAGAGATCTGCGAAAGAAACAGATATTAAGGTCAATTAAATCAAGCTCAGGCTGTTATTAACAGTAAGGGTGGACTAAGGTGGATGTGTATACATACTTCTAGGGTCGCTGGCTCCATTTGCAATCAGGATGCAAGAGAGGGCAAAGGAGGCACTGCAAAGAGATGATTTTGCATTACTGTTATGATGCATCATGTATTCTACATTAAGACTTGTGTAAAAAAAATTATGTAGTGTATTCATAAGACACCTCCTACCTTCCAAGCAGCCGTAATTTGCGTGGGCCATACTTGTCCATTATGATGCCGAGGGGCAGTGTAATGGCACTGAGGAGGAAGGAGCCGATGGTGAAGGCCAGGTTCAGCATCTCATCTTGCTCTTTACAAATGACCCAGCCATTCATCTGAAGGAACTCCTCCTCCTGACCCGAAGGGTTCGTTGTCGTACCATTGCCATTCTCAGACACATTCTGCCCTGTACTGTTACCTGGAGGTTTAAAGGGAATAGAAACCCAAATATAGTCATAATCTGACCAGGTTTATAAACATGATCTAGGCCACACAGAATCAAAAGCAAATGTGCTGCAAGCTACAAAGACAACAGAAGAATGTCAAAGTGTCCACTTATCATTTTAGGTTATTTAAGGATTTTTATGAACTGTAGAATAATATGCACATGTCTACATTATATATATGAATATCGCTGGATTTCACACTTAGTTATCTGACATCAAGGAAACCAGTTATGATACTCCAGACAGTGAAACCAGAAACAATTTTGTGAGATAGACTGGCCACAACAAGTTCTTTCTCCAAGAGAGATCAGCCAGGAGGCTGGGCAAATGTTCAAATAAACACCCAGATACAGTCAACAACTAGCAGAAATAGCCAGAGTCTATCCGACCCCCAAAAGTTCAGCCAACCTAAGCTGGTTTAAAGGTCTTCATTGGTCTCCTATCCTGGTCTGCTGGTTTTTGAAGGGGTCGGTACTTGTCAGCTGGCCAGGTAGGAAGACTTGGTAGACCAGCTTAAACCAGCTTGGCAAGACTAAGAAACCAGCAAGACTAGTTAAGACTAGTAAACCAGCTCAAGCTGGTTAAAGATTTTTTTCCCCAAGCAGGGCAGCTAGCTAACATTTCACCAGGGCCCCAGGTTGTTTTGATCAGGGATAATCACACTTTGGCTGAGTAACAAGTTTCCTACTTGATATTTGAAGATTCAAGATAGTTGCTTTCCAAGAGTTCTTTTGAAACATGAAAGAGTTCAGTCAACAGCTTTGAAAATGTTCTTGAATAACTTGTTCTGAGCTGGTGAGATGGGGGATGGGGCTGAGGCATATGAAGGAAGCAGTTATGACCATAACAGGGTGGGTTAGAGACAGAGAGCCTTTGTGTAAGGGTTTTGTTTTATGTTCAAATATGATCAGTAAACAAAAGTATGAGTTGAGTTTGTAGAGCAGCTCTAACCTGAGGTGACTGAAGACCTGAAGAAATGGATTAGAGCCCATCAATAGATTATTAAAAGCAGATGGCTGCTGGGCTTTAGATGTTTTTCTGAGTAATGGAGGAACTGCCCTGAGTCAATAAATGGAACATACAGAGCAGTTTCAAGGACTTCTCCATTCAAGTAAAAGTTTTTTTTTTACATTTTCTGTATAGTTTTGCCCATGCAAAACCAAAAATATGGGTGTTGCTATGCATGGAGTGTTTTTAAGCATGTTGCTTGCTATGCAGTTGCTAGAGTGTTCTAGGTGGTTGCTAGGGTATTGCTAAGTTGTTTTTAGGTTTTTCTGGGTGGCAAAGTGGTTACTTACTAGCCCATGTCAAAAGAGCCCACCACCAAGTTTCTATGATATTCTGAGGCAAGAATTCTTAAGAAGAATTAGAATAAATTATAATAAGTTCATAAGAAGGTCTAGCTATTTTGACAGTTTAAGAAAAAAGATTAGAACATTCTTCAGATGTTTTTTCGGTAATACAAAATATTGTAAAAAAGTTACTTAAGTTAGAACAAGAAAATATTAGTTAAGAATAATTTTATTCTTAAGAATTTTTTGTGAATGGCTTGGGTCCCTTCTTCAATCACTGCAAGTATAAGGATTTTTATTAGCCACCTAATATTTAGAGTTTATGGGTTTAAAACAATGCACAATAATAATAATGATGATGCTTGCCTTAGCAGCTTTACTGATTTGCTGCAGAAGGTAGCATTCTATTGAATCCAATTATCCCTGTGTCTCTTGAAATGAGAAAAGAGCTCTGTTTCAGAACCCATTGTTCCACTAGATCTAATCAGCGACGGCAAAAACCAGATATCGCACAAGCCTGGTTTCCCATCTGCTCTGAGATATGGAGAGGTGAGCAAAGAATGGAGAGTCAATTCAACACAAGACTGATGAGGCACATAAACGTCATGAACTAAGACTGTCAGATGTTCTGAGCTGAAGCATTTAGTCAGACAAACATGTTCCTGGTTGATTGGTTGATATTTCCTCATGCCTGCTGATTACAGAGAACCAGCCAGTTGATAATGTAAGGAGGAAAGCTGAGTCCAGAGGAAATAAGTTGGACAAGAGGTGAGGAAATGGTACTCTAATCTCATATTTGCACTGAGCCAACGCTTGAGCCACATCCTTCTGTCATCAGAAAATGTGAGGCCCGCTGTCTAGAAACTAGAACACAGGCTCTGAATGAGATTTGTTGTAATGTAATTCATTGTGGCTTAAAAATTCACGTTTGAGGTATGACTGCTTGTAATTTATGTTGTTGAACAAAACATCCACATATCGTCAAGTAATGTTTACTACAGACCTTATTTTACACATTATAAAAAACCCATAGGAAAATCCCGAGGTAACCCATGGCGAATTATCTTCCGTTTTTGGACTACAAGCTAAACAGCTCTATTTTAAAATGCAGCCTTTTAAGGTTTAGTAATCACGGAAGGCCATATTGCGATTTCAATCTTAATTCAATCAATCATTCAGCATTAAAGGATATAATACTGATGTCTCAGAACTCAAAGTCAATATCTGCAGGCTTCAAACCATTTCAGGTGGTTTCCCTCAGCATGTATAGGTGTATAGGTAAGTGCTTCACAACTGTCACATCCTGTTTTTCCACATTAACGTGGGAACACAAATGAAATAAGACATGTTGTTTGAAGTGAAATCCCCTCCACATATTATGGCAATTATTATTTCTGGAATTTGTATTTGAATGCACAGTGTTTTTACAAACCATGTTACTAATTAAGTATAAATATACCATACATTTTCATATCTGAATTTTCTTGCTTATAACTGATATGCCAATGGATTAAATGTGGACAATAATTGGCCAATAAATATCAGCAGCCGATACACCTGTGCATCCCTACTTCATACATAACCAGTTATCAATGTATATGCATAACTATGATTTATGTGTGTCAGTATACACACATTTTATTTATGGATAATGGATACAGGTTGCTTTAATAAATAGATCTAAACTCTTTCCAAGCAAGCTTTTTGATGGTGTTTATAATTGTTATTTGCAGCACAAGGCAAGAGGGCTTCCAAAGGTGCTTCCTTAGGTGCACTAACTCTGTCTCGCAGTGACTGATGTTCAAGTCTGGATTCCTCCACTAGGCCTGTGATGGGTGCCAGACTCCAAAAATGTTTGTTTGTTTGTTTGTTTGTTTAAATGGTGTGTATTATATCACACTCACCCATGCAATGGCTAATCGGTCAAGTGATTATACATCAAACAACTGTGACACTTTTGGAGGTAAAAGAGTGCAGCCTCTGTTGCGAAAGAAGAGCTTTGAAGTTTTGATTAGGGCAAATCAATTGTCAAAGAGTCTACCGGGAACTGCATTACAAGATACATTTAGGGCACGTTTAATCATGATTTAAAGTTGCCTAACATCGTGCAGTTCAAAGGGTTCTGTGTGAACAAAATGTAAACAAACTCTTATTAGCAGTGTAAGCAATTGTGTGTATATCTAAGTTCAATATGAATGCTGCCCATATAAGATTTGTTTTATGTCTTCAAATAATTATTGGCAGCATACAATCTGGCATATATAATGCATTTATTTCCTTTATAAAGATTCAATAAACACAACCTGTGTAACATTTGCATCCCTACTTACCTGGCTCTCTGCAGAGGTAGGAGTAAAAGCCCTCAGATTTCAGCATAATGAGCAGTGAGCCCCATCCGAGCAGCACAGCAGAGAACAGCAGACTTTCAATAACCGCAGTAATTGCCATCCACCAGCGCCTGGAGAAGGCTGTGGCCAATGATGGGGCCATGGCTAATGATGTTACAGATGCTACCAGGAATAAAGAGGAAATCCCCTTAAACTTTGGCCAGTCTGTAAAAATAGCCATAGAGAAGAGAAAGGGACTTAACAATGAACACTAAATAATAGAATTATATTATGAATACACATTACATATACACGTATACATACACACATACACAATATTGGGTGGGGGACGTTTGTTACTCAACAATGAACAGTAAATAATAGTATTATATTATTAATACACATTACATATACACGTATACATACAAATACAATATTGCATTTTAGATATTTTATTTATTTTATATTATGTCAATCATTCAACAAACGCTGTTTTTCCACAGCATATGGTAAACTTTTATTTGTTGACTGATTCATTTAACTGCAACTATTGCCCAACATAATTTTAATCGAGTTCCTTTGCCTCGCTAAGCTGCAAAACAGTTCATAAACAAAAAACAGCTGAGTTCCAAAAAGAGCATGTTGTTGACTGAAACCCCGCCCGTTTGCCCTCCTCTAACCCCGCCTCACTATCGTCCGATTGGCTGTAGAACGTTCCCGTCTCCACTCATTGGCTACCCTATAAACAGATTCAGAGCGCATCTCCACGTGAGACCAAGATCCAGCCGGTTCGAACCAGTGCGGCGCGAGTCGATCGCTTTATGCAATGATGATTTCTTTGGGCAAAATCTTTTTGACAACAGGGGAAGTGACATTGCGTCACAATATACGATTAGTTTATGTCTGTTTTCCATAAACAACATATATTATTAATTATGTATTAATAAACATGTCATGTAGCCTATTGTATTAGGCTATACCACATATGTAAGGCACATGTGCTTCACAAAAATATTAAATCATAGGAAAAAAATACACTCTGGATTTTATTTGTTGAATTCTCTTTCCTAAATTTGCATGCGTTCGTCTAATGTGCTAATTATCCTGTATCCTGCGGAAAATGAGCAGACCTAAAACTGGTCTAAACTGGACAGGCATCATCAGTGCCTCCGCCTGTGAGTGAACATTTATACCACTCTCCCCATCCCTCCTTCCTTGTGCATACTGCTGTTCACAAGATAAGCTGAATAACATGCGTTGGTTTTATGCTTCACATTATTGTTCAACATTAGACTATATAACTGCTCGCATTGTGAATGACGTCATAGTAATGCTTCATATAAAGAGAGCTGAAGTACGGGCAGTTTTTCACACAATACTGCCTGTCCGGTCCGATAAAAGGTCACATTTTATACGATACCTGTTAAATTAGATATATTGCCTTCGCATATTTGTCTTTTTGTCGAAGCTCATCTTGTATTGTCATGTAGTTACAGCTTTGTTTACGGCACAGACACTGAACAAAGTTGCGACATAAAGCTCATACTCCGCACAACAGTTCACCAAAGCATGCATTTAAATTATGAAATACAGTAAATAATAATTATAATCTAAATTCCGTTGAAGTCATGCGCGTGCTCAATAATATTAAGTGCAGAATTAAACCAATAGCCCAATCCTATTTTTTAAAACGTCTCCTAGTATGTCAAAGTATTACATAAATAAATGATTGCTTCCTCATCATTGCTAACATGAAGTAAATCAAGAACAACAGCCATAACAGGTAAACTTACATTAGAGCATCCTTATAATGAGTCATACTTACAGTACCAGAGACCTTCTCCAAATCTTCGCTTCAGCTCTCTCAGAGTAGGAAATAAGGGTATAAAATACCGTCTGATGCCGATTTTCCTCTTTGATTTGTATGTTCCTCAATTTATTTTCTACCATCTCTTATTCCCGATTTTATATTTGCACCGCTTGCTTCACACAAACAAGCAAACTTCCCCATTGGCTGATTCCTGAGCTAGAGATGAGAACAGCCAATCAGAGAGCCGTTATGAGAATATATATATATATATATATATATATATATATATATATATATATATATATATATATATATATATATATATATATATATATATAAATATATATATATAAATAAATTGACATATTTACCCGTCAGTGCAGACGATTCGCAGAGCATATGCTTGAAACCTCATCTTCAGTTTACCAGGGTTTATGCTGTTATTAACCTACCACTACCATTTTACCGTTTCTTTTCTTTCCTGACTTATTCAAAACAAAGGAAATCTTCCTCACGCACTTCATGATTTCAACATCTCTGATAATAAAGTTCAAACTGAGATTGAGAAACACCAATAGCACCTATTGCAAAAACTCAGCCAGACAATTATACTAAACATATATGACATACGGTAGGCTAAATGTAATTGCCTACAATGTCTAATTTCACATGGTTTTGCTAAGGAGAAATAACATCAGTCATTTATTGGTCTTTGAGTATCAGATTAAAGCTCTTTTCAAATTTCTGAAGTCAATTGTAACAGTCTGTTTATCAAAGGTCATTGAGAATGTTGAATACATTTTATTGCTAATATTAAATGTAGTAGTCCTATTATTAAATACGGAGTGAGCAAATTGCCAAGGCGATTTATCAGTAGTTGGGAATTCAGTTGTTTTTCGACATTTCTTTGGTTACAAATCACTAAACTGAACAAAGGAGCAGTCAGTCTCAAAACATCGCGTCGGCATCTGGTGGTATAAATGAGTAACTGCAGTTCAATTACACCGTGGGAAGCACTTACAGCGGGTTTACTGTAATCAAATATTCCCCAGGAGCCCATGGACAATGTCTTATGCTCTCCAGTACGTTTTATGTGATGCTTTCAGTCCTCTGTTTATATAATGGAGTGTATGCTGCTTCTTTTTTAGCAATGTTTTGCACCAATACAATGTATAAGCTAAGTATAATGTATAAATACATGTAAGAAACTTTTGAGACTTCTAGTTGAACATTTCAGCAGTATTGTAGTCGAGACTAGTTCATTACAGACGAAAAGGCAGAGTCTGAGACTCTTAAATGGAAAGTTCACCATTTTTTCATTATTTACCCTCATGCCAACCCAGACGTGTATGACTTTTTCATCTGCAGAACACAAACTATTTTTAGAATATCTCAGCTCTTTCCATACAATACAAGTAAATGGTAACCAAACATTGAATCTCCAAAATGCTCATGAAAACAGCATAAAAGTAATCCATATGACTCCAGTGGTTTAATCCAAGTCCTCTTAAACGATGTAATCAGTTTTGAATGAGAATAGACCATAATATAACTCCTTTTTCACTATAAATCTTAGCATCAGCGGTCTCATTGACGATCATGATTTTAACCTTGATTACACTTCCTAGTGCCATATAGCACTCTGTGTATGCGTCAAGCACTGGGAAGTGTAATTGAGCTTGAAATCATGGTCTGCCTATAGACTGCAATGGCAAGATGTACAGTGAAAAAGAAGTCATATTTTGGTCTGTTCTCACCCAAAATTGATTAGATCGCTTAGAAAGACTTGGATTAAACCACTGGAGTCAAATGGATTACATTTAAGCTAACTTTGTGTTTTTTAGATCTTCAAAGTTTTGGTCATCGTTCCACTGGTAGGTGATGTGCAGTGTGTGTAATCCTCACTCCCCTCGCCTCAAGAGGCGCACTAGCGAGTGACATTAGAGACTGTAGCCTAAAGCCTCCTCGTTAGCACGCCTGCCTCTCATGCTGGAGACACCGGTTCATATAACGCTTTGAGCGGGTTGAGCAGGTCCAGTTACAGTTGTGCTGTGACCCAGAAGGGAGTGAAGTTTTAAAAAACAATGCAGTGCATAAATAAACAGAACACCGTTTTTAAGTTAAAGTTAATTTAATTGCCAAAATAATGCTGAAATAATGCTGAAATACAGCGATACGTGGTGCAACTGTCAAAAACATCCATTTAGCACACGTTTACGTAGAGAAACATCTTAAAAACTGCATTGATTGACGCAAAAACGAGTTTGGTGTGAATGGCCGAGTCCACACTTGTTCGAGTCTGAATCAAAGCAGAGTCCAAATGCTCAAGATTCCACGACAAGAACATACAAATATTGGCTCGAGTACTACAACAACACATGGCAGTATATCAGACACACAGGTAAGAATAAACATGTACTCTAGATCCTCTCAAGGCAGTATGTGTCTGCATTTCAAGGAATCATATGCCTGCAGCAGTATTGCTTGAATTTAGGAGAGATGACAAAGCACAGACTCTATTACAATAACGCACTGGAATCTGGAGAATGTATTGAAATGTTTATTAAACATCTATTTGTACATCTTGTTTAAATGATGTATAATAATAACAGCTGTACCTAAGCATTGTTCAAAAATAAAAAATACATATTAAAACAATGCATGACTTATTTCGTACTGTTATGGTGGGCCAGCCTCGGTGATTGGGTGGAGCCGGGCCACACCATGTTTCAAACACTTAGACACTGATATTAGTTCAATTGGCATAATGTAAAGCAACACCTTAATAATGCATAAATAAAAACTTATTTTCAGAAAAGGCTGTGTTAATAATGAAACATTTTCTCTCTTTAAACCGTAACAACACTTATTTTGATTTTTATTGATTTTAATAACTGATATTTTTCAATTACGGTTGGGGAGTAATGGTATAAATTTAATGGGATAACAAATTTAAAATATTAGTAACTGTATTCCACTACAGTTACAATTTAAATACTTTTTAATAAGAATACAGTTACATTCTAAAAGTATTTTGATTACTGAAGAGATTACTTTGCATTTCATTGTCATTTGTTTCATTTAATATTTAGTTATTCAGTTGGAAAACATTTATCCGTATTAAAGATGCAACCTGAGTAACATGAGTTACATTCATATGATCAGACAGAGGAAAGAAAATCCACATTTGATCATACATGTATATTTTTTATCTAGTAAGACCTTCAATATTAGGGCAAAGATATACAGCAAAATTCTTATTCTTGATGAATATTTTTTTATTGTTTTCATGTAAAAAAAAAAAAAAACATAAAAGAATGGTTCAAACAAGACACAGGATAATATATTTAGTGTATATTAAGTGTATTCCTGTACTGGCAGATGTTTTTTTTAAACCTGTTTTAACATTTTATAGTGAAAACATCTGAAATAATATGCCAGTGCTGAAAAAGTAATCCAAAGTATTCAGATTACATTACTGACATTGGGTGACCTTACAAATCATTGACTAACCAAAGTATAACACATGACCCTCTGCCTTTGTGTATTTTACACTTACATTTTCTACTTCTGTTTAAGAAGCATGCAAAGCCTAGATGCAAAGTGGAGCCCTGAGCTCTGCCTGTAAAAGTGCCCACAAAAATGGGCAATAAACCATATAGCAGAGCTTGACTGTGGCACTAGCAAACTGTACAGAAAAACTAGAGCAGAATAGAGAAAGAAGGCAAGAATATAAAAAGAAGCCATAAAAGGTAACATACATTATATAAGCTTCAGTCAAATTCTACTGTGTGAGTTTTAGGAAAAGCCTGTATCAGATTTGCTAATAAAACGAAAGCATTTCATCTTTCACAGAATAAATAATAGCAATCCTGTCTCTTTGGAAAGTAGTCAAATTGTCTAATACGCATAAAGTGCAGGAAATACCACTGCCTGAATTATTGTAGACAGTTGTTAGTACATTACTACTGATATATTCCAGTGGTATGAATGTAGCATACAAAAACAAGCAAATTCTCCAATAAAATACAGTAAAGGGCAGTAGTCGCCTGAGTGGTTTTGAGTTTGGACATACAGTACATATAGATATGGCAGAAATAGTGAGATTAGTATGGAAGTATGCCATTCCGAACTCAGCCTCAGAATACAGCCATTAAAAATATGCAGCTATCAATGTGGAACGGTATCAATCATGTATGATTGAACACTGTACCAGTTAATGAAATCCTGATCCTTAATATTCCTCACTGGTTTGTTGGTTGTGGATCATTCACAAACTTTAATGTCAAGATTAGGTCTGCTCTTTGCAAATTCTCTCAGCTTCTTGACGCCATCTTTAGACAACTTGTTGTCGAACAGCCTATGATGAATAAAGACAACAAATGGCACACAATCATGTACACAATTATGTATAGGTTAACTGAAATGAAGGAGAACTAAATGAATCATACCACAGGTACTGTAATGTAGTGTTCTCTTTGAGGGCCGCCATGAGGAGATCGGCTCCTTTGTCTGTCACCAGGTTGTCACGGAGTCTATAGAATCACAATGTTAAAACGTATTGAATAGGGAAAAACAGATTGCTAGAGAGAAACACATTTTGTTTGTGCTTTTTATTCAGGGATTAATAAGAACCACTAAGAAAGTTATTGATTGCATGGCTCTCTGGAATACTTCATTCTGATTGGTTAATCGCCACATTCTGCAGTCAAATATCCCAGGTGACCTAGGAAATCTACATAACTATGCTAGTATCACGTATCTCATAGTATAATAAAACATTTATTTAAATTCAAATTAATATTTATTATGAAGCATAATGTACATATCGGCCTTATCATGGTTTATTTTGAGATAATGGTTAGCTGACTGTACATTTTCCTTACATAGACTCCAATATCATAGACATTAAAGCTAAATACAAGTCTCCTTGACCTGATATCTGTCAAAGTGCGATTTGTCCTCAACAATTCTGCAAGACATCCTGCTCCAACATCTCCAATTTTATTGATGGCCATTCTGTTGAGACAATAAAATCTTATATTACAGAAAACAACAAGATACAACATGACATTGCAATATATACTTACTGAGCACTTTCTTAGGAACACCGGTACACTTACTTATTCATGCAATTACAATCGTGTGGCAGCAGTGCAATGCAATGCAATGCAAAAAACATCGATCAGGGGAGGAATGTCCATCGGGAGAACCGAATGGGCCAGTGGTTCGGCCGCGAAACATGCCGAATGGTCCGCGATAAGCAGAAATGAGCCGCCACGTTATGCAGAACGGACCACAAAACAGTGCCGCAAGGACAGCGGACCCCCCCCAACACTTAAGATACCGGGCCGATTTATCTTCCCAATCCAGCCCTGGTAGCAGAGCAAGTAAAGATGCTGACTACCACATCTGGGGTTGCAAGTTCGATTCCAGGGCGTGCTGAGTGACTCCAGTTAGGCTTCCTAAGCAACCAATTGGCCTGGTTGCTAGGGTGGGTAGTGTCACATTGGGTTAACTTCCTTGGGGTCACTATAATGTTGTTCTCGCTCACAATGGGGCATGTGGTGAGTTGTGCGTGGACACCACACACGCTAGGTCTCAGCAGTAAAACGCTCAACAAGCCACGTGATAAGATGCCTAGATTGACGGTCTTAGAAGAGGAGGCAACTGAGATTCGCCCTCCGCCACCTGCATTGAGGCAAGTCACTACGCCACCACAAGGATTTAGAGCGCATTGGGAATTGGGCATTCCAAATTGGGGAGAATCCAGTGAGTGGCAGTTCTGCAAATGAAAATACCTTGTTAATGAAGGGTTAATGGAGAATGGCCAGACTGGTTCGAGGTGACAAAAAGGCTACGGTAACTCAGGTAACAAATCATGTATGACATTGGTTTGGGAGGGGGCTTGTAATCATTAAAACACATTACACAATGCATAATAACAGTTCAAAATAATGCACAGATAAATAAAAAAGTATATTCAATGTAGGGAAGCCCAATAATAAGAAAATATGTGTATTGTGTATTTTTGCACAGCATAAATATTTTAGCACTAAGCTAAAGCTAAAGTTTCAGGTTGGATATTCGATGGATATTTGCACTGTCAAACCTCAATAGCTTTCAAACCAGTTGAGCCACAGACGCCAAATAAGTGTCACGATGTTGAAAAAATTGCACAAAACAGCAAACAGGTCTTATTTTCACGATTCAGAAATGAATTCACTTTCCAATATCTAATAAGCTTGTGAAAATGTGAGCAGCATTCATATTTCAATAGCTCTTTGATCATGTGATCTACCTCAAACAAGGGTCAGAATATTCATTGAATACCCTTCGATATTGCACATCCTTTACTTTGTCCATTTTCGTCTCACATGATTTTACATGATGTTTTATTTACTTTCTAATTTAAATTGCTCCTTGGTCATGTGACCTACTGATGCCAACCAAGGTTCAAAATATCCGCTGACTAACCTTCTATATTGTACACCCTTTAGTATGTCCATTTTCAAATAACATGATTTTATATGATTTTGTTTTATTTATTTCGAATTTCAACAACTCCTTGGTCATGTGACCTACTCAAACAAGGGTCAGAATGTTCATTAACTACCCTTCTATATTATTTATTTCTATACATTATTTATTTTTATGTAGTTCATGCCTATGATTTCAGAGATCAACAAAGCTAACAACTGCTCCATGTGTGCCTCTGATAAAGAACATGGAAGTGGCCCAAAGACTGACAGTGGAAATTCTGACCCTTGTTTGAGATCAGTAGGTTGATGTCATCAGGTCACATGACAAAGGAGCAATTGAAATTCAAAGTTAAAACATTTCATATCAAATCATGTGAGATAAAAATTGAACGATGAACAATGAACGGTGGTGCAATATAGAAGGGTGCTCAGTGGATATTCTAAACCTTGTTTGAGGTCAGTAGGTCACATGTCCAGAGAGCTCTAGAAATTTGCACTATACGGGAGACAACACTTCGCGATCCATGCACAACTTACCACGCGCCCCGTTGAGAGCGAGAACACCTAATCACAACCAATGAGACTCTACCCTCCCTAGCAACCGAGCCAATTTGGTTGCTTAGGAGACCTGGTTGGAGTCACTCAGCACACCCTGGATTCAAACTTGCGACTCCAGGGGTGGTAGTCAGGGTCAATACTCGCTGAGCTACCCAGGCCACCTTAGAGCATACTCATAAATATTTACACACTGTATCATGTCAAAAATTCATAAAAAGCATTAGGGTTAATGTTTTAGAAAAAAAATACCCTTTCAGAAAATTACAATTCTTACCTGCTTATCTGAAATATCTGAATCTGAATCTACTTTTCTCACCATGAAAAACAACTGATAATTTCTATCGATGCCTTTAACATCTACATTGAATCCACATATGACTCATGTTTTAAATAACATGAAAGTTTTGTGTGGGTACCAGACCTACAGACGAAACTGCACAATGTCAGCCGTCTTGTGCGTTTTATTCCTGCAGGGGGCGCTTGATGCTCTGAAAAACGAATCCTCCATGTATCCGCATTTAAAGGGGTCATGAAATGCTCTTTTTTTATAGTTTTATTATCTTCCCTGAGGTCCACTGATAATGTTTTTTTTGTTTTTTTGTCACTATTTAGTGATAAATGATAATTTTCCACCCTGTTTTTGCCCTCTGTCTGGAACGCTTGGTTTTGGCCTAAGCAACAAACTAAAAATAGTGCAGATGGCGAAAGAACGCGTCCATAGAACATTTGTGCTCAGCTGAATGACAGAGAGCTTCTCTTCAAAGTTCTATCTCTCTTCACCTGTGTGACTGACTAAGCACCAGTGGGCGGGGCCAAGGGTGCAATGATGGAAACCAGGCATTGCATATGCAGACGTATTTGGTCCTTGTGATGTTTCTTGTGCAAATTCCAAACGAGCCATTTTTGCAGCTTGGTTTAAATAAATGCCCTTTTTCTACTAAGGAGGAAGTTTTCAGTTCTGAAACTTACAGTATGTTTTTAGAGTACAATGACCTCTTATATGTCAAAAGATCAAGGAAAATTGTATTTCTCATGTCATGACTAGTGGTCGACCGATATGGTTTTTTAATGGCTGATGCCGATATCCAGAGTGTAGGGTGGTCGATAGGCCGATACAATGCCGATATATCACACAATTTAATATAGTAAACAACTAACATAAATTTGCTAAAAAAAAAAAATGATAATAAACACTTATTTAGCACTTGGTTTACTCAATTTGTCCACTCTGTTAAGGCATATTCTGAAAAATTTGTTAATTGACTCTGTGTTGCTGAAAGAAACTAATACAAAATTGATCACCAAAAAGAATTATGCACAACTTGTCGAACCCTAAGGCGGATGGGCTACAACAGCAGAAGACCACATCAGGAACTTTATTGGACCATAGTGTTCTTAAATAAGTGCTCAGTGAGTGTATAAGTGTACATATTACATCTGTTTTCTCATTGGTCACCTGAGATCAGTCACAGTACAATTTTCTTTCAGTGCTGCTGCAAGAATCTTCAGGCCCTCACAGCCAAGCCCTGTTGCGACCACCCTGTGTTAAACATACTGTATATAGTCAAAGGTTCTTGCTTTCAGCATGATTATTCTTTGCAACCTTTCATTTAGCAATTTTGTATGGTAACCTACCACAGCCTCTGAATGCAACAATCTGGGTTTTGCAGAGCAAGGGATAACACAGCCGCCCCCTCTGGTCCAATAGGATTCTGTCCCACGCTTTTCACAAAGACAATACAGTAAATATCACAAAACACATTTATGTTATTTAAAGGGACTGGTCACTCAAAAGTGTTAAAAGTACCTGAGTGTTGAGAAGAGAGGAAGAACTGGCAGGAGTCTGCGGAGCCCATCAGCATCGAGTCCCTTTGCATCCAGATTTAGAAACTGCAGGTCTGGGCTCAGCTGTAATAGGAAAGCCAGCTCGCTCCAGTTCACAGAGCCAGACTGATCTGAGGTCTGCTGTGAAAGGACTTTCATCCAGCCCTGTAGCCGTTGTGACAAACCAGGGTCTTGGGCCTCATAAAGACAGTGACACACATTGACCTGCCTCTCTGGGCTGAGGGTAGCGTTATGGAGCTGGGAATGTAACAGACGGAGGAGGAAATGAGGAGTTGGAGCTGGAGAGGGTGTGACAGGTGAAAGATGTGTTCGAGGCCCATCAGGGAAAAATCCATTTAAGATTTGCCGTGTCCTAGGAACCAACAGGCCGCATACAAACCTGTGTATGAACATACATTACAGGTGAGTTAGGAAATGTGGAAAAAAATGTGAGTTAGGAAATGTCATGAAATGGATAATAAAAATGTCCTTGATATTTAGACATATATGAAGTAACTGTACTATAAAAACATACTGTTAATTTCAGAACTCAAAACTTCCTCCCCAGTCTAAAAAGAGCATTTATAGTTGCTACCCTGCTGAAACATCTCGTTTTGAAATCTGTCTGTTCGTGACATCACTACACATTGCTCATTTGTATTTACACATCCCACAACATGCGTCATCGCACCCTTGACCCCGCCCACATGTGCCCAGTTCAAGTCAAGAGAGCAGGCCTTCCATTGCTAACTATTCCTAACATAACACCTAAGGGGACCCATCTGGATTATTTTGAATTATTTTGTAAATAAACATGAACTACACATTGACTCTTTGACCGCTGCCATGCAGCTTACCGCATTTAAAAGACACAGTGTCAAGTCTGAAAGGGAGAATCAATTCTCTCATTCAGCTGCAGCCACTGTCATGGACGCCTGCACTATTTTTAACTGTTGGTGTATGTAAACATAGGACGTCTTTGACGGTGGACAATGGAAGTGTTTGACCCTTTTGGTGTGTCTCCAGCAATGTGCACCTCAGTGCACCTTCAGTATGTGTGTGCGTAAATTCACTGTTCTTTGGACTATGATGTGTTTGATTTTTCGGCTCATGTTAGCATGGATTGTTGAGTTTCATTCTCTTCTGATTAATTTTGCTGAATTTGAGGGGCTGCATGATGTTAGCTAATCATAATAGTGGGCGTTACATTGAAGTTTTAAGGAGGCACTTGGGCCAAAACCAAGCATTTCAGACAGAGCACCAAAAGCAGGGTGGAAAAAGTTATTAAAATATTGGAAAATGACTGTTTTGGTGAAAAAACTTTTATAACAATATCATTGGATAATAGCACTTCATGACCCCTTTAAAGGAATGTTCCGGGTGTAGTACAAGCAACGTTGGGTAGATTACTTGTGAAATTTAATCTGTTACTAATTACAATTTACATGGCTAAAATTTGAATCAGTAATGTATAATTATATTTATTGCGTAATCTATTCTGATTATTTTTATATTACCTCTGACCTAACTCTTGTTTTTTTATGTCACATGCATTTCAGTACCATAATCTATACCATTTTGACATAATGTTGCTTAAATATTTTTAAGAAAACATACTTAAAGGAATATTTCGGGTTCAATACAAGTTAAGATCAATCACCAGCATTTGTGGCATAATGCTGATTACCCCAAAAAATAACTTCGACTCGTCCCTTCTTTTCTATAAAAAAAAGCACAAATTTAATTTACAGTGGGACACTTACAATGAAAGTGAAAGGGGCCAATTTGGTTTAAAGAGAGAAATTTTAAGATTATAATTTTATAAAAGCACTTACATAATTTCTTCTGTTAAAACTATTAATCAAGTACGTGAAGTTGTTTAAATCGTAATTTACAGTCGTTTTAGGGTTTGTTGAAATTACATAGACATGGCAACAAAGCTGTAAAATTGCCTATAACTTTACACAGAAAATGTTAGTAAGTGATTTTACAGATTGGCCCCATTCACTTTTACTGTAAGTGTCTCCCCATAATCCATTTTTTTATTATTTTTTTTTTTAAGAAAAAAGGAGGGGCAAGTCAAAATACATTTTTGTGGTAATCAATATTTTCCCACAAATGCTGTTAATTGAGATTTTACTTTAATGCTTTTTTGTGTTTTACTCTCTATTTGTATGTTACAGATTGAAAAAGGGCACTGAAACAAAAAAAACACATTTCAAATGATAATTTTGTCCAAGATGGATTTTTGGGATCTGATTATGTAATCCAGATTACATGTTTTCCAGTACTACCAAACAAGTACAAGTACAAGTGAGTACAAGTTGAGCTCAACCAACAGCATTCGTGGCATGATGTTGACTATGACACAAAATGTTAAATCATCCCTTGTTTATAAGAAGAAAAAAAGCTGAAAATTGTGGTTAAAATGAGACACTTACAATGGAAGTCAATGGGGCCAAGTCCATAAACAATAAAATACATATTGTTTCAAAATGACAGCCCCAAGATGTAAACATCATACATGTTAAAATGATTTTAGTGTGATAAAATCATTTACTAACAATATCTGTGTAAAGTTATATAAAAAATGGCAACCTCGTTGCCATGACTACATAACACTGGTAAACATTGTAAGCGATTTTATCACACTAAAATCATGTTACCATGTATAATGTTTAAGTCTTGTGGCTGTACTTTTAAAACAGTGTGTATTTAAATTGTTATGGACTGATTGGGGGGCCTGGGCCAGTTGCTTCCTAAGCAACCAGTTGGCCTGGTTGCTAGGGTGGGTGTAGAGTTGGGTTAACCTTGTCACGGCCACCATAATGTGATTCTCGCTCTCGGTGTGGCGAGTTGTGCGTAGATGCCGCAGTGAATTGTGTGAAGCCTCCACACGAGCTAGGTCTCTGCAGTTCAACAAGCTATGTGATAAGATGCATGGACTGACGGTCTCAGACACGGAGGCAACTGAGATTCATCCTCCACCACCCAGATTGAAACGAGTCATTATGCTACCACGAGGACTTAGAGCGCACTGGGAATTGGACATTCAAAATTGGGGTGACAAATAAAAAAATAATTATAATAATTGTTTATGGATTGGCACTATTCACTTTATATGTAACTTTCTTACTGTGATTTTTGCTTTTTTAAATAAACAAGGACGAGTTAAAAATATGTTCTGTGGTAAACAAAATTATGCCACAAATCCTATCGATTGAGTTTAACTTGTACTACACCCAGAATATTCCTTTAAAAACTGAAAACGTGAATGGGTGAATCTCATGAAAACAAATCCAGGTCACATTTAAGCCTAAAATTTCAAGAAATTACATTTTGCATAAACTGTGACGAGAAGGAGGGCGTGGCCAGGCCAGCGCTGAGTCAACTAAGAGAGAGATAAAGGGGAGTCAGAGATGCCAGTTTGAGAGAGAAACATACAACTTTGTCATTAACGTTTAAGTTGACTGTTCTGCCAGTTCCCGCCTCCTCCTTGCCCATTCTTTAACCATTAAACTGGTGCCGAAACCCAGGAGGGAGTAGGCTAGTCCTGATTTTTTTTTTTGCATTGTGACATCCTTTTCATGACAATTAAGCACATTTCCTCACAAATTCTCATTCTCATAATGTGTAGACTTCAGTTTTTTTGTTGTTGTTGTAATTCATATTATTCTCAATGGTTATTGTCATTACTCTAATATAATGTGTTTTAATGTATTATAGTATAAATGACTGTGTGACAAGAAGGAGGGCGTGGCCGGGCCATGAGGGTGAGAGAGAGCACGTCTGGTGCTGAGTAGCTCAGTCAGCGAGAGAGAGATTAGAGTTGCCAGGGATCCCAGAGAGAGAGAGAGAGAGAGAGAGAGAGAGAGAGAGAGAGAGAGAGAGAGAGAGAGAGAGAGAGAGAGAGAGAGCGAGACACACACACACGGAGCTCTAGTTCCAGTTCAGTTTGATGTTAAGTTATAATTAAAGTCTTGTTGAATGTTGATCTGGTTCCCGCCGCCTCCTTTTCCGAACTGTTACTATTGTTATATGATAATTGTTGTATTTAAATTCACTTAAAGGCAGTACATTACAACCAAATAAATTCTTTAAATATTTTTTCATATCACAGTAATAAGAATGGGGGGTAAATGGATAATTGTCATGGAAATAATGCCACAATGCAAAAATCTTAATATTCCTAAAAACAGACTTAATTTTCAAGCAAAATATACTTTCACATGTCTTTCTGTTGTTTTTGGTGTGATATAAGACCCGTACATGTTTTTGATAGGTTGACAAATTAACCTGAATACTGATTGAAAATGCACCTGCAGAACAGATCCATGTGTCCAGACTGATGTCGTTCCCCACAATGAAGTGCCTTCTTTATGCGTCTGCGGAAGAGATGGTGTGGTCTGCTTAACTTATTCAAAGCTGACACCATTTGCTTACACACAAACTGGAGAGAGTTGCCTGTGGTTGGTTTGAGGCCTGAAAATGGATCTGATCCTGAGAGAGACTGAAAAACATAGTACAGGGCAGCCAGGAACTCTTGCACACTGGTGTGTATGAAATGGAAGCCCTGTTCAAAGGTAAGTGAGGCTCGATCCTCTTTAAAAATCTCTATGAGGAATACATGTGAGAGCTTAGTGCTACCCAAATTAAAGGAGTTCAAATCAGAGATGTCGAAGATGAACCGTCTCTCCAGCAGGCCTTTGAAGGCCATGGCCCCCAGGCTTTTGAGAAAAGGCTGCGTTTCACCGAGGACGCATGGTGAAAGCTGGAGCCTGGTGAGATGGGAACACTCTGTACGCCCTTGAACATGGAACAGCAAGATGGATTTCACGAAGCAACAGTAGATCTCAGTGATCGTGACTGGTTTTGAGTTATCCTGGGAAAATATGGTGTTTGTTAACTCCACAGGACCCAGTGAAGAGTTTGGTCTGTTGTCTTCCTCATTGCATAATCCACTTTTTCCTGGCCTGGCACTTACAGTGTTAAGACAAAGGCAGGAGCCACCATCATGCAAAGCAGTGGACACAATCCAACAGAATGCAGGAATGTGGCACATAAGGAGGAGGGGTTTATGGGATGATACAGAGGCCCACACTGCAGCAGCAGCTTCGGGAGGACCACAGTTCTGCTCAAAGTACTGCTTCTGCTGAGCTACGGAGAAGCCCAGTAGACTGTAAAACTGACTGACCAGCAGAGGAGGCACTTTGGAGATTGCATGCGGCCGGGAGGTGAGGAATATGGACACCCCTGGAAGCAGATTCCCCTTTATCAAATTCACCACAAGGGCTTGTATAGGCTGCTTTCTCTCAGGATCTGAGCACTTGGGAGTATGTTCGAAATTAAGATGATAACAGAATTCGTCAAGTCCGTCTAAGATGAGTAAAAACTGTGCTGGGTTTGAGGTCAGTAAATCTGTCAGAATGGGTTTCAAGTGGCTGTAGTGATCTGTCAAGAGCTCTTGCAAGCTTTGCTCCAGAGTTATGAGGTTTAACTCACGAAATGACAGAGATAGAACAATCTTGGACGAGTTGGTATCAGCAGCCCACTCTCGTACCAGCCGTCTCACAACTGTGGTTTTCCCACTACCAGCAACTCCGGACAGCATATTCACCCCACTTGCTTGGTTTGACAGCAGATTCTCAAACATGTCGCTGAAAACACAGATCTCATCCCCTCGTGCCCTGAAAGCATCACCAACTCTTGAGGCCTCATGCCGGCACTGAGATGGCAATGCATAGCCATTCTGTCTTGAGAATGTAATATCCGTCAAGCATCCAATCTCAGTCTGCCCTGAATTCTGACCTCTGATGCATAGATAGTCCACAACACAGTGCTGTCTGGCCAGGATGTCCTTATGCTTTTTCAGGTGGTCCTGCCTGTTGTTCTGTTCTTGTTTTGCTGTTGAGGCTGTTTCTTCCTGAACTCTTGGAAGCAAGTAGAGGAACGCCCTGCATGATTCTTCACCTCTTCCATTCAGCACATCTAGAAGAACCCGCATACACTCTCTCTCACCTTTGAGAGATGCACCTCTAATGAGACTGATGTCTTCCTCGGTCACTGCACCCACGTTAAACAGGAAGTCTAGAAGGCGCGTCAGGTGTTCGCTGTAGTTCTCAATGAGCTCAACGCGCCGCTCTTGAATCTCTACGCTACATGACCCAACAGCCATCACTGCGCAAACGCTGAGAACTTTACAACGTTTCTTCTATATCGAATATGGTATCGATAATAAACAAGAACCGGAATAATCGTTACATAAACATTAATGTAATAACAAATGAACTTACAGAGTAACAGCCATCAGTTTCAGGGGGCGGCAAACAATGTTAACACGGGCTTGACGGACCTCGTCTCGCGTAGAACGCAGTTCAAGCACTGATTCTATATTATAGACCAGTGTCAAGGTAAACAAAATGTCAAACGCTAAAAACCGCCACGAGACACCTCCGTACAGTTACATTCTTTGAGTTTTTAGCGCAAGAACGCGTTCGGTCTGAACGTCCATTTACACCTCTCATTGACTACCAGCGAAAGAGAAACTACCCATTGCAATTCTATACGCCGGCTGTTTTATAAACATAATGGATATCTTAACAAATCAGAAACTATTTTGATTACATGTAAAAACCATAAACATGTATTCCATTAAACTAATACAAAAACAACAACACATGTTGGGTGTTAAAAAACACGACGAAAAACGATATTCAGTGCACTCTCTTCTTAGTCACCTGACATAGTTGTGCAATAGAAGAATATTTGTGATCCGCCCACTAACAGGCTCACCCTTCTCTGAAGTTCCTTCTTTATTGTAATTCTGGTATGTTTCTCTCTACACATTAGAGTAGCCTACTTGAAATCCCTCAAACTTATTTTCAGTAGTGAAGTGTACGCAGTGTTACGCCGCATGCTCACCTATTTTTAAAGGATTTTGCGAATGCCGATCTAAAATTAGTTATGAAAGATATGGCCGCCTGAACAGCGAGGAGGCTTTTTAATCATAACTTTTAATTATACTGAGGTGATACCATTACGTGAATTTTGATAATTACTATTATTATTAAATAAGTGTTCAGAGATTCTCTTCACGGAGGGGGACACACATGCGTTACACGCCCTGGTCTATATATAGATCAGTGGTTATACTACAGTTCGACTTAGCTGAGCTACCAATCAGAACGTTCGTTTTAGACGCGGTTTATAACCAATCATATTTTCCGTTCCAATAAGGGGCGGGGCATTCATATTACACATAAACTGACGTGGAGTCCCCATATTTTGCGCTGTTAAAAGTGAAAACAATGATACTTAGCCTACTTTTATTTTTTCACAGCATCACCAAACGTCCGATTAAGTTATCTAATTTTCACAAACAGATGCTTCTTTCTTGGAATCTGATTTATAAACATAATTTCTCACCTAATATGTATCTGGAATCACATATTTTATATAAATCCAAGTCGTTGTTTTGTGAGCAATGGTTTTCTAATAATATAATTTTGGTGAGCCAACTTTTTAACCAAGGTCTTTTTAACCAAGGTCTTTTGTTGACTTACTCAAAATTTTTGTCTAAATTTACAATTCCAATTCTTCCTAAAGTTTATGCTGTAGTTATGGATGCTATCCCATCTGGGATAAGAATGCTCTTTAAAAGTGATTGTCCTCAGTCTCCTTTGCAATTCTTGGATCCTGCTGACACTGTAATTTATAGGATTTGCTTTTCTTCTCATGTTAAGAATAATAGGCTAATCGACATGTGCGGGCTCTCTTTCTAGGGGATTTTGTTTCTATTTCTACTATAACTTTTTGGAATAGCTGTGTGGCTGGATTGAGATGGTGCACAATTTAGAAATTACCCCATAAATATTTAATCACGAATAAAATCAAAGAAATTTCTTTCAAACTTATTTATTTACTACCCCACTAATTATTTTCTTGTAGAGAGTTTTAATTGTGATGTCGATATATTCTGTACATTTTTTGGTCTGCAGGCAGAAGCATTTTTTCATTTATTTTGGAGTTGTCCCAACTCGACTTTTTGGTCTGATTTCTGCAAGATTGTTAGAGATCATATTATTCCCAGCTTTCAACTTTGTTTTGAAAATGTTCTATTCCTTTTTTTTTTTTTTTTTTAGCTATGAGATGTCTCTTCATAAGGAATATTATTTGTTTAATGATCTGCTTTTGTTGGCAAAGTTTAGTAGGCCTATTCATACATGTAATTATGTAATTATTTTCCTTTTTGTTGTTGTCTGGATCCTGGACTCCCTGTCAAGCAAACGCCAGGTGGTTAGAATGGGCAGCAACATCTCCTGGTACGGCAACCGCACCGCCCTCAACCGCAAAGCCCTGCAAAGGAGGTGAGCTCCCCTCCGTCCATCACATTTATACCAGGCGGTGTGTGAAAAAAGCTCGGAGGATCATCAGAGACTCCAGCCACCCGAGTCATGGGCTGCTCTCACTGCTACCATCAGGCAGGCGGTATCGCAGCATCAGGACCCGCATCAGACGACTACATGACAGCTTCTTCCCCCAAGCATACACATATATCAGCACTGCACTTTATAAGCCTCAGACTGGACTCACATTTTATATTTCTCTTAATAACACATTAGCAACTGACTATCAACCATCAGCTGAATGTCAACACAACACTTCATATTTATTTCCTCTGATTACATGGCATGTAAAAAAAGAAAGCAGCAGCAGCAAAAGGCATTTACAATGGGAGTGAATGGGACAAAATTATGGAGGATTTAAAGGCAGTAGCTAATGTGATACTTAAAAGTTTATAAAAGCACATAAGTTAAATCGTTATTTGAAGGAATGAAGGGTTTACGGTGTTACATTGTTATGGCAACAACGTTGTAAAATTGAATATAACTTTATGCAGAAAAGGTTAGTAAGAGCAATTTAATCACACTAAAATCAAGTTGACATTCGTGTTGTTAAAAGTGAGTATTTCACTCTTTACGGACTGGCCTCATTCACTTCCATTGCAAGTGCCTAATGGTTGAATCGCTACTTTTCAACACATTTTCATGCTTCTAAAATATGGCTTTTATTTTTAGTTTTAAAGCTTGTAGAAATCATGAACATAACATTGATAAGAGCATTATCCTCAAGGTCAGCTGCCTTCTCAAAAAATGCTGCCTTTTTACTTTTAGATAAAGATTGTGAGTTGATGCCAGACTTTATATTCAACGTCGCATGTTCTCAGTATTTGCAGGGACCCTCATTTTGAGAAATAACTCAATGCTCCTCTCCCCAGCCTCTTAAATGTTTTTATCCCATAGGATACAAAAACCTTTCAGGTTAAGTCGAAATAAATTTTTGTGGTGATCTATATTATGCCACAAATGCTGTCAGATGAGCTTAATTTGTATTGAACTTGGAATATTCCTGGTTTTAACTGGTCTCTCAGCCTTGCCTGTTAGCTGGTAGACCAGCACAAACAAGCAACCCATCTTAGGCTGATTTACTTTTTTTTATTTTTCAGCAGGGCACTAGAAAGAGAAATAATAAAGTGAAATAAGATGTGACATGAGACCCTATCAGTAATGCACAGATGCCCATTATCAATAAATAGCATGCAAGAAAAATATAGAGCTGAGAAGAGCAGAGATTTCCATGCTTTTAATCAGCTTTAATTTGCTCGGACACATTGTCAGTTTTCTTTCATTCAAAATGACAGATTTCTTCCAGGTACGTACATTACACAAATAGTATAAAACAAAATCACAAAGTGTGAATCACGTCTCAATGCAGTAAGAAACTGGTCGGCCAATAGTTTGTATATGGACAGGAGTGGGGTATTTATTTTTATTTTTTTAAATAAATGTCAAAATATATAGTTGTTCTAAATACATTACACTTATGCATACAAAAGCATTTAAAGTGCACTCTTCCAGGTTTTTTTTAAACTAATGTTCTCAGCTATGACACTAGCTATGGTAGGCACATGCTCAATGTTTCGCTGAACATTGCAATGGAATCAAGGCAACATTAAATAATTGTGCTGTGAACAGGTTTTATGTGTCTTAATAATCCTATAGTGCAAGAAAAGGGTGATCCAAATTTTCACTTCTGCTGCTAAAATAACATTTACATTTTGTGAACAGTAATAGAGTAGTGCTTTGATACCTTTTATCTACATATACACAAACCTGTCTTAGAGAAATAAACAGACTGTAGATAACACAACTTCACCTACTATTAGGCTATCAACGTCTCTCAATAGTTGACTAATTTTGAAAGCCTTTCTGCTTTGACACAAGGTTAAAGCATTGCTAATGCAAGACACCAGTATTATTAGGAGACATTATTGTGTCCAGTGTATTAGGACGACAAAGCCTGAGTAAATCACCGCTAGTGTATAAAGGAAAGACCATTCTCAAAGTCAAATCTTTTGTCCATTACTGAATTTTTTCCCCATATCTACATGAATTGCAAACACTTTTCTCATCATGGAGTATCAAAGATACCCCCAAATTTAATCTACAAAAACATTAACATTTTGAGGCACAGATTTGGGACTTAGTGAAGAGATTTTTGCTGATCTATGTATCTCCATCTCTGCTTGCTATCCCTATTTAACTCTCTGTATTGGTTTATCAAATTGCAGCCTTTTTACAGGGTAATAAATGATGAAGGAATCACAGTGTAAATAGATGGGGCTGTTTCACTAGCATAGCAACTATGACAAGATGCAGAGCGCTTTGTCCATTAAGGTCTTTTTAAAGAACCTCTTTGCACATTACACGCACACTCAATGCACTTCGAATACACGCTCTAAAATTTCAGCCTCATTAAAATGTCATCCTCTTCACACAACAACCAATATGAATAACTTATTTGCCTTGTAAGCAAAATTATGTGGCACAGCTAGTGTGGAACAGACTTATACAAACATCTCTATGCAACAAAATGTAAATGATACCTTTCCTATGAACTTTATAATTGAGTTATGAAAGAATTATTACTCATTATAATTACACTAATTCAATCAACGTAAAAGTGTACTGGAAGTTTTGAGTTGGTTTGTACAGCTGAATCCTTAGAAAACGAATCATGGGTAAACGTAAATATAACCAAAGCTAATAACTACTCATTATAAACCCTGAATTTCCTTGTTATCATGGCTGAGGTCACCTTCTCTAACCACAAATCAATATTCCCCAAATAAGCTAGGTAGAGACAGAGTGCAGGGAAAATGCACATATACATTGTTATTTCTTGGCTTCAAAATATAAAATCATAATATTCATAACAGTATTATTTCCCAAAAACATAAATAGGTTTGAAAGTCGAGGCCTTTGGAGCAGCTGGCGAGCGTCTGATTGGCAGAGAAAGCTCCGCCTGTAGTCATGTGATTGATGAACTAAGGAACATATCAGGAAGATCCTGTGAGAACACATGAAGTTCTTGGTCATGGCTAGTCTATCATCTTGTGTTGAGGCGAGGAGCAGTCTGAAAAATAAAATACTCTTGGTTAATTTTGTAAATATGGGATGTATGTATGAATGGATGGATGGAGTAAATATGGGGATGGATGGAAGAGTAAATATGGGGATGGACGGAGTAAATATGGGGATGGGTGGATGGACTAAATATGGGGATGGGTGGATGGACTAAATATGGGGATGGGTGGATGAAGTAAATATGGGGATGGATGGATGGAGTAAATATGGGGATGGATGGATGGATGGATGGATGGAGTAAATAAGGGGATGGATGGATGGATGGAGTAAATAAGGGGATGGATGGATGGAGTAAATATGGGGATGGATGGATGGATGGTGTAAATAAGGGGATGGATGGATGGAGTAAATATGGGGATGGATGAATGAATGGAGTAGTAAATATGGGGACAGAGGGAGGGAGTAGTAAATATGGGGAGGGATGGATGGTGTAATTAAGGGGATGGATGGATGGAGTAAATAAGGGGATGGATGGTGCAAATAAGAGATGGATGGATGGATGGATGGATGGAGTAAATAAGGGGATGGATGGATGGATGGTGCAAATAAGGGATGGATGGATGGATGGTGTAAATAAGGGGATGGATGGATGGATGGTGTAAATAAGGGATGGATGGATGGATGGATGGAGTAAATAAGGGGATGGATGGATGGATGGATGGTGTAAATAAGGGGATGGATGGATGGATGGATGGAGTAAATAAGGGGATGGATGGATGGATGGATGGAATAAATAAGGGGATGGATGGATGGATGGATGGATGGAGTAAATAAGGGGATGGATGGATGGTGTAAATAAGGATGGATGGATGGATGGATGGAGTAAATAAGGGGATGGATGGATGGATGGAGTAAATAAGGGGATGGATGGATGGATGGAGTAAATAAGGGGATGGATGGATGGTGTAAATAAGGGGATGGATGGATGGATGGATGGAGTAAATAAGGGGATGGATGGATGGATGGATGGAATAAATAAGGGGATGGATGGATGGATGGATGGAGTAAATAAGGGGATGGATGGATGGATGGAGTAAATAAGGGGATGGATGGATGGATGGATGGAGTAAATAAGGGGATGGATGGATGGATGGATGGAGTAAATAAGGGGATGGATGGATGGTGTAAATAAGGATGGATGGATGGATGGATGGAGTAAATAAGGGGATGGATGGATGGATGGATGGAATAAATAAGGGGATGGATGGATGGATGGATGGATGGATGGATGGAGTAAATAAGGGGATGGATGGATGGTGTAAATAAGGGGATGGATGGATGGATGGATGGAGTAAATAAGGGGATGGATGGATGGTGTAAATAAGGGATGGATGGATGGATGGATGGATGGAGTAAATAAGGGGATGGATGGTGCAAATAAGGGGATGGATGGATGGATGGTATAAATAAGGGGATGATGGATGGATGGATGGAGTAAATATGAGGATGGATGAATGAATGGAGTAGTAAATATGGGGATGGAGGGAGTAGTAAATATGGGGAGGGATGGATGGTACTCACCACAGAAAGGTGTCCATTCTTAGCTTTGGCTACCACCAGCTCTGAACCAGATGTAAAATCTATGATCCCTTCTTTGCCTTGTGCCACATTGAACTTTATACTGTCCAGGATACAGAGAGCAAAAGTTATTTATTAGTGCATCTGTACAATGTACATATAGTACTATTATACTAATAATGTAATAAACAGAGTTCAGTGATTTAGGAAAAGACTGCCTTGTAAATTTATATAAGTTACACTGTGTGTGTGTTATTATTACGGGGGTTCACGGGTACAAGCACATATTTGTATTTAGTACCATCATGGTGGCAAATTGGTAATTTTTCACATTCAACCCACCTTCCCTGGTTAATGTTAATGCTGTTGATCTTGTTAGCACAGATAGCCACTTTGGTTAACGTCTCGATGACATGATCATTCTGAAGCACCAAATCACCCTGTAAAAAAAAACAATAAAATTCACATATTCACTTCAACCCTAAAATGCATTTATGGGCCAAATATGACACGACCGTCTACTTTTTGACTATAACTTTTACAAAAAGTGGCCTTTTGAACTGACACACCAGATATTCCTCGATTAAGGTGTCTTTTGATCACACTTTTAAAAAATTCTGTTAAATATATTTTTAAGAGTTTGCATCACTACCCCTAGAATGCATATATGGGTCCTATCCGATCAATATGTGTTTACTATGATATTTAACGCATTCAACACTGGTGTAACACTTATAACACATTGACTGTTTTAATTTTCCATAGGTTAAAAAAATGCTAAACACCATGTTCATGTTCATATTTATGTATGGTATGCAAGTATAACAAGTTGTCATTCAGCGGATGCTTTTATCCAAAGTGCATGACAATATAACTATTACAGGGACAAGTCCCCATGGAGCAACCTGAGGTTAGATGTCTAGTTCATGGCAAGGACAATGGTTATAGCTCCTGGACCACATCTTGGTGTGTTTAAACAAGCAACTTTTCTTTTTTCAATAACTTTTAACACTCCAAACAACAAGTATAGCTTCAAAGGGTAAGATAGCAATACAGAGTACATAAGGTTGATATTTTACACTTTTTTGTAAAAAAAGAAACAAACATAAAAAATGTATCCCATTGTACTTATATGTGTGTTTGTGTGAGTAGAGTTGTTGAAACATTTCATGTTACCACCAAACATGGAAACTGCCAGAATTCATCCAAAACTCCTACTCTATTTTCAATGTGTGTAAAACTCTTCAGAAGTAAAAAGTAGACATTTGAACCATTTAAAAATGTAAATTATTAATTAAATTAACATTACAGTTAAGTTTCCTTGAAAAAAAAATATGTCATTTTAGAATAAGCATTAAGATTTCACCTGGGAATTTTTTTTAACCCACATTTGCATTCTATGGGTTAAAAGCAATCAGTATAGTGCTAAGGGAAATACTCAGCCTTTGACCATGTGACACATTTTAATCAATAACTGAACTGATCTTAACACTCACTTTCTGCTTATTGTCTTCAGAAGCAACATGGAGAACAAATATCCCATCACTCAGAGAGCTGACTGAAATCCCTACAGATAAAGCAGAAGTGGTTATTGTGTAACAAAAAATGTTTGACACTTTTTTTTCCTAAGAATCAGTAGCTCTTTCCAACCTTCCTCCTCACCTTTCAGCATGCTGTAGTCAATTTGCTGTTTCAGCTTGGCCTCCTCCACAATGATTGCACTGTTGGCCGTGAGCAAGAGCTGTCGGTTGCGAGCTTTGTATCCGTTCCTGTCATACTTTGTCACTGGAACAGCATACTGTGGGGAGCAATAAAGGAGGTTTAGATTACATTAACACATCGGCAAACTTCACACACAGTCCAAAAGCACAGATGCCACACAAATTAAGTATGTTAGTATGAAACTGCTACTTCCAACATATAGACTCCATATAGAGTAATACAATTGGAATAATACCACATTGTCAGCCTACAAATGACATATTTCTGGCTTCTAGATAGATGAAAGCAGTTTTAACAGTAGTGGCTAGTGCTAGACCTAGAGTTTCCAACCAAGGGTAAATTAAGGAACAACTGGCACCTCGGAGAAGATATGTAACATATTGTATATAGAATCATCTTTAAAACTTTTCATGACATTTTAAACTATCTTGTATATGAACATTGCCTAATAATCTGATGAGCCTTATATCATTTAATAATGCTAGTTAATGTTTGTAATGTTAAAGTAGGTATTATTCAAATGTTACAGCATTGCTCTTTTAAATTGGGGGTCCCTGGGTCAGAAACATTTTGAATACCTGTTCTAGACTGAAGTTGGCTCCAGACTCATTTATACTGCCAGGTAGAGTTTGATGGAGAATCATGCACACTCTTACACATTACAGAAATCTACTAAATACAATTTCTTAACAAAGCCAGCACAGAACTCAGCCCACCTTCATCTTCTCATTACCCAGAGCCTGCATCGCTTTAGGGTTGATGTCCTCCCCATCTGTACACACATACACAGGAAACAAATCAGATTGTACATGGCAACAGAAAGTCAGTCTAAAAACAGGAACTTTACAAAAGACTAAAAAACTCACTAAGCCTTGTGTCCACAAACAGCTTTGGTACACTTTGTGGGTAGTTATCTTTCTTGTCCTTAAAGACTTCACTTGCAACCATTTTCTGCTCCAGCTGCAAAAACAGACAATAATTCATTTTTAATTCATTAAGTGAATAGTGATTATGAAAAGACTGTAAACCAATCGAATGTACTGGCAAATTTCATTAAAGGGTGCAGTGTGCAATTTTTGCAACACTAGTGGCAACAAAAGGAATAGCAATCAGGTTAAGCAATATTGGCTCTACTGATGGTGAGTGTTTAGGGCAGGACTACCGATTCTACCGAACAATGGAAGAGTGTTTGTAAAACCTGTTTGAATAATGTTTCATCAATATTTTTGCAAATTTGGTTTGATGCTGCTAATGGCACAGAAATTATATACTGCACCAATAAATTTGTTAAATGTGACACCTGGTGCTTCCATTCTGGGTTGATATTCTTGCAGTACTTCCACACCATGTTCTGCATGCACAACTTGCGGAGCTGCTCTGAAGCCTGTATGTAAAAGGCAAAATATCTTAGGTCAAGTTGAACAGTTCTCCTCATTGTAGGACTGATTTGTGAATGATGTCTTACCTCAGTGAGGGCTGAAGGGGGTGTTGGCCAACTCTTATCCAGGACAGTTTTGGGCAGGCTCCTGTGCAACTTCATCAGGAACGAATAACGAACGTAGTCCAGGAAATACTCATTCTCTGGGCAACGAGGCTGGTGGCGGTAGATGAAGCCTTTGATGAACCTGTAATGGTGGCCACAGATCAGTGTTATTATCGTTAATGAAAAAAAATTAATTAAACTAAACTTCTGAGCAGCAGGGGGGGCTGGGTAGCTCAGTGGCAAAAGACACTGGCTACCACCCCTGGGGTACGCTAGTTCACTAGCTCAAATCCCAGGGCGTGCTGAGTGACTCCAGTCAGGTCTCTTGGCCTGGTTGCTAGGGAGGGTAGAGTCACATGGGGTAACCTCCTTGTGGTCGCTATAATGTGGTTCGTTCTCAGTGGGGCGCGTGGTGAGTTGAGCATGGATGCTGAGGTTCCACACACGCTATGTCTCCGTGGCAACACGCTCTACAAGCCACATGATAAGATGTGCGGGTTGACGGTCTCAGATGTGGAGGCAACTGAGATTCGTGTCCACAAGGACTTACAAGCACATTGGGAATTGGGCATTCCAAATTGTGAGAAAAAAAAAAGATACACAACAGGTTCTAACATGTGAAACCTTTACAATCCGCCTTTATCAAGAATGAAAATGCCACAAGCAATAACATTAGATGTCCCTGGGGAATTTAACAATATTACACTACTTCTGGGTATTGATACATATTTCCTTTTCGATTCATAAGCTCGATTCGATATCAATTCATTTGAGTATATTTCAGTTATAATGTCCCCTTTGCTTACATTTGAAAGAAATTCTCTCCCAGCTAATGCTGTTAATTATACAGGGGACCTTCTAACTAGGTACATTGTTTTCATAATTTTGGGCATATTTTAGCTGTTTAAAAATGAACAAGTCCATGTATTCAATCAATAAATATATTATATTGCAAATACTATATTTTGTTACATCTTTATTTTTTAACTGCGTAAAAGTACTATTTACAAGTATTTACAGTTATTTGTTGAACAAGCTCTAAAACCCGGTACTGTCTCTTTAAGAAATCCAGCATTTCTGTAAAGAGCATCTGAAAATGAGCACATGCTAATGAGAGAGACTCGAATGGCTTTACACTTAAAAGTTATTTTGTTCTGTTTTTAACCAACAACTGACAGTATAGAACAGAAAGGGTATTAAAAGAGACATTATTCAATGACAAATGGGTGACATGGATGTCGTCTTTACACAGAACAACTTTTACTCTCAACACACAGTGAAAGGATCTCGCTGCTGAATAATCCACCACTATACTACACAATCACTGGTGAGTAGAATCAAAACATTTACCAGCCAGTTGCCAAAAATATGCACTTTTAGTCGCAAAATTTGGTTGCAAATGCAAGTGATTTCCTTCATTATAGTAGAGGGCTGCACATAGAGTAAAAGATCGATCTTTGGATTAAAGAATAGATATGGAGATATCGTTCAAATGAATATCGCGATGCATTGGAAAATCAATATTTTTACCCACCTCTATTAGACATATTTACATGATACTGGTCAAAACATAAACTTTAGCAGCCCTAAAACACTAAAACTAAAATAGATAAATAAATAAACAGAAAATCAAAATTCAAAAAAGCTAAATTCAAAACTTTAATAATCATACCACAGGCAGCACTCAAAAACAAAAGCTACAATGAGCGTATAGTCTCTCAAACTCTAGTTTTAGATCATGTGTTTTAGTGTACTGCTTATTGTACTAGTCATGTCATACACACAGACCTGCGGATGGTGTCAACAGCCTCTCTCCTGCGCTTTGCTTGCCTGCGGGCCAGAATACCTTTCCACCAGGCTTGGATTAGGATAGCTGTTGATAAATGACAGGAACAACCATTTCAAGTATCAAAATTCAAGATTTTAAATTTTTTATTAAAAACATCACATTTTCAAACCTTACCCGATTGTCGCTTTTTCCTGTATTTAGTTTTTTCACTGTAGCCCTTCCAGGATGACTGCAATTTGGTAGCTGCAAGTTTGTAGAGGTTAGCGTGAGGAGCTGGAAGGTAGATCCATCCAGTATGGTAAAATATGTATCAAAATATTTTTTATGTATGGCTCATACCAAGGCTGTGTTTTCTGTCTTCAAGTGCATCTTCGGTAGCAAACAAGGTTTTGGGGAAACGGATGAATATTTTGGTCCTTTAAAAAATAAATGAGAAGTTATCCCCATCTTTTTTGATAGCATAAAAAAAAAATCAGAACACAAAATTTGATGTGCATTTTTGGTTTAACCAACCGGCCAAGTTTGTACTCCTCAGGTTTGTAGCCGAGGTGCTTGACGAGCGTGGATACTCCATCGACCAGACGACCATCCCAGTTTGGCCAGGTTTCCGGACACAGGGATTTATACCTGAATCAGAAAAATACCAGTGTAACACAACAATTAACCACATTTCAAGTTAAAAGAAATGTGTGTTTTTTCACATAATGCTTGTTCCCTTTGACCTTGTTTACCACTGAAATCCACCGGAAGTGCTGAGCTTTCAAAAGAGGATTAGAAAGTATGAAATACACCAGAGTTCACAAACATAAGCAAATTTTAGTGTGAGACTTGCTGAAACAGCTGGTGACCATCTTAAATGACCAGTTCAATCCAGTTAAAAAATGATTGTTGTTTACCATTATAAGGTATGTTTTAGGCACTTTCATGCTGATTTTGGAGCATGGCTACATTGGCCAAGCTCGGTATCCTTGCGGCAATACCAACTTGTGCCAGTAAGATCATCTTGGAATAGAGGCATGTCCAAATGCAATGATAAACTGACCTCTGCAGAAAGCTCTCGTAGCGACGGCGGTATGCAAAGCCAGCTCTCCTCACTCGAAGGTTCTCCATCAGACCAAGATATTTTACTTGGTGCCTGATGAGGACTTCATCAAAACGTCCTGCGGAAAGAGGGGTATAGATATAGTTTGGGGTGTCCAAAATGTATATTTCCTATTGACACACAAAAAATTTGAAATATCTTATGTGCTTAAGACTTCTTCTACACAGTGCTGTATATAATATACGTTTCAGTTTTATGGGGTTTTGTAAAATCATATATGTACACTATGTCATAACCAAGAACAGTAAGCAAAATATTATTTCACCACAGCATATTATTTAACGAAAAAAAAAAAAGAATGGGGGGAAAAAAAAAAGAGAGAAAGAGTTGATGAAGAGAGAATCAGAACAAATGACTGCAGTGTGAACAATGGAACCATTATATCACAGTTATAGATGTAAATGCTGCTCAAATAGACACAACTTTTTTTATTTTAAGGTGTCAGATACGTCATTCCTCCTAGAATGTTAACAAAACATTTATTCTATTTATTTATTTATTTCCATTTTCTATATTCCTTTATTTCTACACATGGCTGTAATTAGTTTACTCTTAAGTTCTAGAGTTGAACAGCACTTTGTGTCACTTAACAGCTTGAAAACATACAAAAAGTATCATAGCGTTACCATGTTTTCATCATAATACCATGATTTGTATGTACCTTGGAGTACTAAATAAATACCATGATATACAGTATGAATGTGGTAATCATTCAGTACCATGGTATTACCATCTGATAAAATGAGTGTACCATGGTATTGCCATGTTTTCATTAGGAAACGGTTAAAAGGAAGGAGCTCACACAGTAAGAAAAATCATTTCTACGGTTAAGATAAACACAACAAGTAATGAAAAGAGCTCACAAACCTGCTTGCTTGGCATCATTAGGTTTGATGCAGCGCACGTACGATGGCTCTTTAGACATCAGGATTTCCATCAACTTCGCAAGACTGTTCTTGAACTGTGTCGCTGCCTGATCACAGCATGCCAATGGATCGAGGAATGTGAATAAGAGACAGGCAGTGAGAAAGAAGCAAGAACACAAGTTCCAGTGTGCAAGTCCAGCCAGGCAGTGACAATGTGGGAGAAGCCAGTGGTCAACAAAGCAGGCAAACAACTAAACAAATGCAGCCCATCCACACTCAGCCAATGGGGTTCTCTAGAGTGGGCATTGGGGAGGGGTGGCCAAGGTTTTACACAGTCACATGGAGTGATGGAGGTACCACAGTGTCAGGGCATTCCTAACAGTGTGGGTGACAAGCAGGGATTCTCAAAGACAGAGGCCAAGTTTCTGTATTACTATGCTATGAATGTAAAATTGAGAGGCCTGATTCACAAAATAATAGTCATTTTGAATTGGACGATTTGGTCAAGATGATTCACAGTGTTTGTAAATCACTCAACTGTAAGAGAGAACCTTGCATCAGGCCCGTGCCGTGGGTTAGGGACTGGGCCATTTGTACTAGCGATGTGCGATTCAATATAAATGAACTTACAGTGTTGAATGAAAGGGCGGTAAACAAAGCTTTGAATCAGAAAAAGTATAACAAAGCGCTTATACCTGAGGGTGGTGCCAAAGATGAAAGATGATCAATTTGAACAAAAATAGTAGTTTATACTAACTATTATATTTAAATATTTCATAGTGTTCAATCATTTTTCTTTTCACCCTTCTGTTAGGTAAGCACTGCTTTCTTTTATGGACGCATATCCCTGCTTTGTATGGGAGTAAAAATTTGCCATGTAAGACATGTAGAGACCATAAAAAAGCACAAATGTGTGTAAATAAGCTTGTTCAACCAATGGAAGATGGGGAGAGTGTTTGGGAAACCGGTTTAAAAACATGTTATTTCTGTAACTCCTTTTGGTGGCGCTGGTGACGAAGAAAATACACACTTCACCTTCAACTAGTAATGTAGTGAATGTTAATAGGGCTGGCCGATCGGAAAAAAAATTGTTGGACGATAGAATAGAAAAATATACATTGATGATAAACTTTTGAGAAATTATAGATTTTTCGTTTAAGCTCTACATCAAGACGATCAGGTATGTGTCGCTAAAAACGCAAGCAGTTGGGCAAAGTTAAGCCAACGTCTCACTAGCTGATTTTTGTAATGATTTTCAGGTGTTAGCCTCATTAACATAATCACCGGCCAGGCAGAGGGAGTCAACGCGTATTAGCACCTCTTAGCTGGGAGGTGTTAATCATTAGGCTGTCAGGACTACCTGCTGAGTTAATGGCTTCAAGCACTGAAAAAACACATCCATTTTATTTGGAAAAGTAATTCTGTCACGGAGGCTGGGAATAGATACTTTTCAATGCTGAAATAAAGCAAAAGCAAAATGACAGATAAAAATGATCATGACGGATATTTTACAGTTTTGATGCATTTTTAAATAAAAGCCAATTGAACCATAAAGAAAATACAACATTGTAACTATTTTAGTCCCTGTTTTGGAACAAACCAAGCAAGCTACAGGTCTGAAAATTCCCCAAATAACTCTACTGCAATTGTAATTTTACTCATGTTGTTATTTTGGCAAGCTCCACGTGACAGGGATCAGAGAGAGATAGTTATGGCGAGTCATTATGTGTGTCACCCCTTAATTGGCAAGTGTGTCATCAGGGTTGAGGAGTAACGGAATACATGTAACAGGATTACGCATTTAAAATACAAAATATTAGTAACTATTCCACTACAGTTAAAATTTAAATAGTTGGTAATCTGAATACAGTTACATTCAAAAAGTATTTTTATTACTGAAGAGATCGCTTTGCATTTTATTGTATTGCATTTGTTTCATTAAATATATAGTCTATTCAGTTGAAAAACATTTATACATATAAATGATGCGATACGAGGAGTGTTTAAACACGTTCTTAAGATGTTACATTCGTACGAGCAGACAGAGAAGTTTGGATCAGTAGAACTCTAGTAAGACCTTTGATATAAGGGCAAAAATCTTATTCTTGATGAGAATATATTTGATAAAAAAATAACCAAAAATCCTGAAAACAAGATCAATTGGCTTTTTCTTGCTTTAGAAGCAATACCGCATCAAATATTTAGGCCTTTTACAGAGAAAGTATTTTTAATATAAGAGTATTTTGTCTTACTGTATTGGAAGATTGTTTTTACTTGTTATTAACTTGTTTATAGACAAAACAAGTTAAAAAAAAAAGTGCTGAAGTAATCCAAAGTATTTCAATTCAATTACTGACATTCAGTAATCTAACAGAATCCATTACAAATGACATTTTACAGCATGTATTCTGTAATCTGTATTAGAATAAATTTTAAAAGTAACCACCCCAACTCTGTGAATGAAGAGAGCGATATCTCAGCAAAACAGTCTGCATGTGTGACACCCTCGGTCAAAATGAGTTGTTTTGAGTCTGCAAGTGTGGAACCAGCTTTATACACACACAACTAGCTAACTGAATCACAGTCATGAAATCAGCTGGTAAGGAAGTATTAACTGGCTAGCAGCTACCTAGTCCTTCTGTAATGTAAACCAGAAATGAGGCTTGGAAGCCGTTAGCTAGCTATCCTGCAAATTTCATATCATTGTGTACCGAAAAAGACCACACCGACAATGCCATACAGCTATCGACTGATCACAACAGTAACTCAGTAACATCAACAACATTGCAGTTTACTAATGTAGTATTTAGTTAAACTGTTTTTCATGATCCATAGCGCTTTCAGGTCCGCAATTTTCTTTAACAAACAAGTTGTATTTAGATTCATTCTTGACGTCTAAAAACAACTGGAATGCATTTCCTTCCATTAATGGTATAAAATGTATATTGTGATAAATATCATTAATATTTTGCCATATCACCCAGCCCTTTATGTTTCGACAAAAATTAAGCAGAAATTGTAGCACAGGGCCACTTTTGAGAGACTTATGAGACTCAAATGCTTCAGTGAATCAGTTTTTTGATTCAGTTCTTCACACAAACTGTCTTGAAAGAACTGACTCACTAAAACGAAGATTTCCAAATGCTAGTGTGGATTGTGGTTATATAATGTGAAACACAGAGGATAAAAAATGCAACAGGGCTTTACCGTTTCAGGGCGCTTCTTGTCTGTAAGCTCTTCCCGGTCAAAACACTGAGTGAGGATTTTATTTTCGGACATACACATCACCTGTACATACAGACACATTCATACATGTTCATTCAGACTGAAATAGATTCAGGCTACTAAGATGAAAGTTTGGAATTTTAACAAAGAGGTAGTTTATTCTTTTTATTATATATATATATATATATATATATATATATATATATATATATATATATATATATATATATATATAAATATATATATATAATTCTGGGCCTACACCCTCACCTCTTTCACGTTTCTGAAAAGGAGATCATTGTTCTTGTCCAGGAAGCCTAGAAGTTAGAAAATACACAATGACATCAGTCAGCACTCAGTCTGGGAAACATCTGTGGGCATCAGAGCAAAAACTGTCTCGCTCTCTCCATTTCTTAATTTTTTCTCCTGCCCTCTAACCAATAACTCACCGTTCACATTGTAATTGACTTCTCCTGCATAGTGAAGCAGTCTGAATTCTTCACGACCCATCATTTTGCGGGTTTTTCCATCAGCCAGCTTGTGACTGTAATATAGTGCAGATATAGGTGCGTAAATATCATACGTATTGCTTTTTATGTGTTCAGGAATTGATTTACAAATAATAATTGTTAGTCTGAATCATAAATAAACATGTTTTGTTAAGGCTTCCTTAACACAAATATGATTCGGTTTCAAATTCTATCTTTAGGACTGACTTTCTGCACTGTCAGGTGATGAAAATGTATAATTTTTTTTCAGTGTAGCCAATATATGGGGTTATCAACACTGATTAATATACTAATGATGCAAGTGTCAGAAAAGAGGATGGAAAACCAGATGTTTGGCATATGACATATTATGTCTAAAACTGCTGATTAATTCATTTAGTGAATGTCACATAGTCTGCTAAATAAAAAAAGAATAAGCAAAATAAGAGTCTATTTGGACACAGTTCTGGACAATATAGAACCCTTTGTATGTTACATATGCGTTGTGTCCTGAACGATGAAAAAAATACTTGACAACCGATCTGACCATTCAGATTGAGATAGATTGACAAATGGATTGGTATGGATGTGGTTTGGATCTGGTTTGTTAACATTGGATTTCATGTGTTTGTTTTTTGCTGGTCAGACTACAAAAGTGAATTTGAGTCAGATACAAATACAGTATTTTTTCTGCATGTCTGAACAAAGCCAAAGTGGTTTGACTGACGTTATGAAGTGGGCGTGTCCACCGACAGAGTTCTCCAGCTTCTCCAGGAAGGTGATATCACTGGCATCTCCAGGTCGCAGACACTCCTCATCCTGCAGAGAGAGAGGAGCAATTTTAGGTCTAAGAAGTTTACACTGGACTATGAAGCCGCTGATAAAAATTATAAGACAGCATTCTCACCAAGATGGAAATGATTCCTTTGAACTTCTGCTCCACAAGATCACAAATGATCTTGTTGTTAAAATATTGCACAGGCTCCCACTGGAGAACAAAAAATACAGTGTGCATTACTGTTACTGCATTTGAAATAAATGGAAAACATTCAAGATTTCTTGTGGTATTTTTGCTATAAAAATTCAAGGAATCCAAAATCAAGTGCATTCCCAGCTCACCCACATATCATGGCCACAAACAGGTTTTAATGGTGTCAGTGTCATAATGTTTTATTGGCATTGTCAGAGGCCAGCATTAACATACTAACTGCATAAAACAAAGCCCACAACATGTTTACATATAATGTGCCCTTTGAGATGTGGGTAAAACCCCAATCCACCACCCCACATATGAGTCACACATGCTGAGATGTAAGTGTATGCGTGTGTGAGGGGAAATTCTTACCGTGATTCCCTCGGCTTCATACTCATCCTGCTCTGACTTCAGAGTCAGTTCAATGAAGAGCTGCTGAAGCTTTTCATTACAATAGTTGATACAAAACTGCTCAAAACTACATAGAGAGACAGACAGACAAACAGACAGAGATAGAAAGACAGAGAGAGAGATGGATGGATGGACAGACAGAGATGGACAGACAGACAGACAGACAGATGGATGAATAGATAGACAGAGAGAGACAGATGGATAAACAGACAGACAGATAGATAGACAGACATACAGATATATAAATCAATTGAAAGACAGACATGCAGAAAACAGTAGACAGGCAGAGAGACAGAAAGACAGAGAGAGAGAGAGAGAGATAGATGATAGATACACAGACAGACAGAGATAGAAAGACAGACAAACAAACAGAGATAGAAAGACAGAGAGATGGATGGATGGATGGATAGACAGACACATAGATAGAGAGACAGATGGATGAATAGATAGACAGAGAGAGATAGATGGATAAACAGACAGACAGAGTCAGACAGATATATAAATCAATTGAAATACAGACAGACAACAGGCAGACAGGCAGATAGACGGACAGAGAGAGAGAGAGATGGATGACAGACAGACAGACAGACAGATAGGCAGGTAGGCAGACAGACAGGAAAGAAGAAAAAATATCAAATGTGAACTATTTTAGTTTCAAGGTTAAACAAGATAACAAAGCCAAACATTATAGCTGCAATTTTATATTGCCAATGGAATTATATTATCCGTATTAAACCAAAAACCCAAACAAAACATTAAAAATGTGCTCTACCTATTGTTCTGAAAGACCTCAAAACCATAGATGTCCAACAGACCGATTACCGAGGCATTTTTACTGTTGAATGAATCATCCTGTATGAAATTAAAACCACAAAAATGTTCAACATTAGCTGTGGCATGCAGTTTAGACTAAACATACACAAACTATAACATCATAAAAATAACACCCTTTGGAAAAATGATGTAATCAGCTGTGTCATTTAAAAGGCTTTTCCACATGGGGGCACCAAATATTTACATTTAGCACACTGCCTCTATCAGAGAATTTGCAAATCCAAGGGCCTAATAGTGCATCAAACAACAGCATTAGTCTGCCACCATACCTTAAAGGCCAGAGAGTCATTAATTTTGTTGACAAGCCAAGAAAAAGTACGTCCGTATATGGCTTTAGATAAGGCATCTCGTGCTGCGGCGGCCTGCTCTTGATTCAAGGGACTCATTAGCTGTAACAAACACAGACAGTGGAATAATTGGAAACATACAAATTTTCAACCAGTCCTTTGTGAGACTAAAAACATATATTCAGAGTACCAAAATAATTTGTTTTTGCAATACTCGACACCACGATGCAAAGGCGTTGTGGATGGTAGTGGCTTTTACCATGTTGTTATTTTGATAGTAGGGCCACTTACAGTTCCAAGTTAAAAGAGCCCACTTCCAAGTCTCTATATTCTGGTCCCATATATATATATATAAATATATACATATATACGTATATGTATATATATACGTAGTGGATATGTGTATATACGTATATCACGTATATGCGTATATGTGTATATATATATATATATATATATATATATATATATATATATATATATATATATATATATATATATATATATATATATATATATATATATATACACATATACACACACACACACACACACGGTATATATTATAATGTTTTTTTTTTAGCACTATGCCAGTTTCTATGGCAGTTCTCATGGCAAAATCTAGGTAGAAATATAATAATAGGTGAACAACTAAAAATCTAGGTTTTAAAATCAATTTTAAAAACTGATTCTGGACTGACTTTGTTAAAAACGAAGGACGTCCTCCCAAGATATAGCACGGGTCCCTCCTTTAATGTAAGACTATGGGATTTTTTCACAACTTTTATAGTTCACCAGGCAAAATTCAATGATGTAGGATGAGTAACATGCCTAAGTTTAATACTAGGAATCTGGGTTTGTTGAAAAGGAATATAATAATAGCAATGCTTGCAAACAACACTAATAAACATGTATAAATAATAATAATAATAATAATAATAATAATAATAATAATAGGGAACGTACCTCTTCTCCTTTGGCAGTGATCTTTTTATGTGTTAGAGCCTCTTTCAGAACACAGCCATCCACACCTAACAACTGCAAAATTACAAATACACACAAAACACATAAAATAACGTCACAAAAATATCTTTAACACATCTAAAGAAAAGGAAACGCATTGTTTCATTGTAGGTTTAAACATAGAGGTTTTGCACAAGTAGCCATAATCTTATGATATAAATAAACTGCCTCATACCCTGGCTAAGTATTTAATCTGTGTTTCTGTTGTAATGTAGGAACTGCCACTGTCCTCTCCTCCGTACTGGACATTCCCCAAGTGTAGTACACTGGCAATAATGTTCAAAAGTTCCTGCAGAGAAAGAATAAAGGAATGGGTGTGACTGTGAGAAGAGAAAATATGTATATTTAATACAACTTGCATGTTATACTTTGCATATCTAGAGGTAAAATGTGTCATATCTGAGCCGCTAGTGTCACCAAACTGAATTGCGAAAATTCTCTGCATGTTAAGCTGGGATAGTAAAACATATTTGACATTTAAATAATTACTCACTTTAGCTTTAACTAATGACAGTTCAAGAGGTAGCAATTAGCATCTCTTTTGGGTTGTCAAGAAAACAAATGATCAAATGAAAACACCACAGAAACAATGCACAGGCATGCTCTGGCTCTGTACCCAGATATAGAGGAATAACTTTCGCTTTCTGTTTTTTACAGAAGAACGTTAATTCATTCTATATAGTGCTTGCATATGGTGACTGGTTGTTTGCTCGTACCTCCACTTCATCATCAGTGAAGCCAATGACGCTCAGGGCTTTCCTCACCACTTTCCAGTCATTGCGGTCATTTATGGAGCTCACTTTGGGACAGTTACCCTGAAAAACACACAGAAACACACCTAGGCTCATTCAGCAGAAGATATGAAACCAAGTGAGGCGAGAATCCTCCTGACTTCCACTATTAAACACCAGGGGAATGCAAACAAGAAACAAAGGGAGATTCCTGCATGTGGACAAGTGTATATCAAAAATGGCCATTTTCCCACAAGTCTACCATGAATGCATGTGTTGAACTTAACTAATTATTGTACAAATTCCTGGTCTTCTTGTGGATGTTATTCCAAGTAAAAATAAATAAATACAAAATGTATACTTTTATCAAAATTGCAACTTGCTTTCCTTTTCAGTCTTATGTCACAAATCACTCTTACTTTTCAACCCCTCCAACTACTTGACACACTTTTTATGATCCAATCAATTCCTGTTGGATAAAATCAATACGTTATTTCTTGTTGAATATCATGTTTCACTTGGAAGTGGGTTGTGAACATTTATTTTATTTATTTTAATTGTTGGTCAGTGTACATATGTGTCTTAATGGTCTTTAGCATCATAAATTCTGCTTTTTGGAACACTGTGCACTGTAAAAAATAAAAAGCTGAGCAAACTTAAAAAAGACAACCAGCTGCAAAGCATTTTTGAGTACCGGTATACTTAACTTTAAATTAGTTTAACCAATTTAACAATTAGAGTTGGATTGTAAGTTCCATGAACTTATTACAACAAATTCAGTCAATGGAAATATCAATGATTATTAAGTTAAATAAACTTGCATTTTTAAGTATAGCTGACCATAATTTTCAATATTCTTGAAATGTAAAAATATAATTTTTAAGCAACATAAGATCATGTATCAGCCCCACCAAGAGACCAAATAGTTGATCTACCTTAAAAGGTGGTGTAGATTACAAGTACTTGAAACTTTTAGAAGCTAAGTCAACTCCATAAATAAAGTAACTTCATCAAAGCAAACACTACTCACCCTGATGGTGACTTTAAACAAAACAACTTTTAACAGCAAAACATAATTAAAAACACATGGCATGTTAAAACATCAATTAATTCAAAACAGATTATTTACAAATTAATTATATGTAATCATAAGTTGGCACACTTTGACCAAACACACTTAAATAAAATTAAAGTGCAAGGGATTGTGGGTAGTGTCTTCAGCCACAATGCTTCTCTAGTGGGTATGCTTAGTAGCAGACGCCACAATGTGAAGTTCATGGTGCTCCACCTTACAAGGTTCCCACAGATTTTGACCCATGAATTTTCAAGACCTTTCCATGACTTTAGCAAATGGATAGCATCCTTAAAGATATAAGTCGAAATCAAATATTTAAATTCCCCACATATTTCCTGGGTTGTTGGAGGGTCAGGTTGCTCCGGGGATTGTCCCTGTAATAAGTGCACTGTAAGTCGCTTTGGATAAAAGCATCTGCCAAATACATAAATGTAAATGTAAATGTAAATCAACTTTTGAAATTGATTTTTACAGTGTGTCAAGTTAAAGGAATATTCCAGGTTCAATACAAGTTAAGATCAATCGAGAGCATTTGTGGCATAAAATTGATTACCACAAAAATGAATTTTGTCTTGCCCCTCCTTATCTTTAACAAAAGAAAAATAAAGTGAGGCACTAACCATGGAAGTAAATGGGGGCCCATCCGTAAACATTAAAATATGCCACAATACATAAACAATTTGCGTGTCACTTAACCTTTTCTGTGTAAAGTTATAGACAATTTTATTGTAGTTTATTGTAAATGTAGTTTGAAACTTTTTTTAAAAATGTCTGCACTGACTGCCCCCTGTTGACGTAGCTTGTAAAAACATGAATTTATGGAACTGATTTACTGGTCAGGGGGGCATGATTAATTACCTTATTTTTAAACATAATTAATCACATTAAATTTATGTTATATAGAGGAGAGAGGGGGAAAGGGACTGGAAAATGATGCAGACCAGATTCAAACCTGCATCTCCCATATGAGCACCACATTTCAACTCATAAGAATGCATATTATTTTCTCTTAAATGAACAGCTTTCATTTAATTTCTTTCAGACATCTACTCCAATCATAACAAATGTGTGAGGTCTATCTCTCACCTTCACAAGATACTGATACTGTTGGGCATTCCTCTCCAGGCCCAGTCTCCTGAGCAGGTCTTCCTCTCCTCCCTCGATCAGCTGATAGAAGATATGGAAGTTTCTCTCGCCATGGCTTTGGTGCACCACGCGCGATTTCTCCAGCAGGTAGTTCAGGATGTGACCGCCCACCGGAGCACCCTGCCAACGGGGACACCCGGAGCGAGAAGCAGAGGGGATAATAACGGGTTTCTGAGCACGTGCAAGCATGCATATTTTCACACACAAAGCACACACACACATACAGGTGGATGCGGGAAAAAACCCAACCCAAGAAGAGCATGTAGGGGTAAAGGTGTATCAACAGAAACACATTGTTGGTGAACCACAACAATTAAGACATGAGCTTTGCTTGATGTTTGATAACTTGGGTAGTTACTGTGTAGCTGATGCATAATTGTGCCAACAATTGTTTTTCACAAGATTAAGATTTTAAATTCAAATTTACATGAATGTATAGTGAAAAGTGTATATCATAGGTCTGTAACTAGTCACAATTTTTAAAATCACATTTTTGCCTTTATTTGTTCATTTTAAAAGGCCATGCAGTGTGATTTTTAAACTTACAAATATTCCATGTGGTCTCTTATTTAATATAAAAGTCATAAAAGGTCATAGAAGCTGTATGCATTACAATAATAATAGAAGTTAACAAAATGCTCTTTAAAATTATGATTTATTTTTTCTCCCTTTTTCTCCCCAATTTGGAATGCCCAGTTCCCAATGAGCTCAAAGTCCTCGTGGTAGCTTCTTGACTCGCCTCAATCCGGGTGGCGGAGGACGAATCTCAGTTGCCTTCACATCTGAGACTGTCAATCCATGCATCTGATCAAGTGGCTTGATGAGCGCATACTGCGGAGACATTGCGGGTGCGGAGGCTTCACGCTATTCTCTGCTGAATCCATGCACAACTCACCACACGCCCCACCGAGAGTGAGAACCACACATTATAGTGACCACAAGGAGGTTACCCCATGTTACACTACCCTCCCTAGCAACCAGGCCAATTTGGTTGCTTAGGAGACCTGGCTGGAGTCACTCAGCACACCCTGGATTCGAACTCACGACTCCAGGGGTGGTAGTCAGCATCAATACTCGCTGAGCTACCCAGGCCCCCTCTAAAATTAGATTAGATTAAGTGTTAGATGGAGAATAGCATGTCACAACACAGTACATTTCACAAAGTATTTCATTTCAACTACCAACTTAACCCAAGGTAAATCTCACCTTAAAGTCAAACTGAATGTCCATGTATTTTCCAAAGCGGCTGGAATTGTCATTTCGTAAAGTTTTCGCATTTCCAAAGGCCTGAGAGAAGAATTGGTAAAGGGAAAATATAGAATGATGTGGAAAAGGTTTTCATACAGACAAACAAGCTTTATCATGTACTCAAATGCCGATTACACACACACTACTAGACACGCACATACACACGATTACAGGGAAGCACCACATCTGCAAAACATCTGGAATCTTTACAGCTTCCGTTGGCCATTCTGTATTTAGATGTCCTTCATATGCCTCAATCTTATCACACAGATAATAACCATGCCGTATAATTACCGGAGAGGTTTATACTGAAACCACAACTGCACACTGCTTAGAATAACCTCTGTTCTTTTCCTTGGCATTGCTGATAGTAATGTGGAGCGTTTTTTGTTGTTACAGCAGTCCAGTGCAACAATTACAGCCCACAGTTGGTTGGCATATGAAGGTTAGGAAGAATAAATGTCAGATATGTTGTGGTTTGTTGTGTACTTGTTTACCTCCAGCACTGGGTTGGATTGTAGCAGGCGATCTTTTATGCTCTGCACATGCTCATTGGCAGGGCAGGTGAAAGCATAGTATTGCAGTACTTTCTTGGAGGCTTCGGTCTTGCCAGCACCACTCTCACCCGAGATCAGGATACACTGGTCCCGCCTCTCAGTACGCATGGATCGGTATGAATTATCCCCCACGGCATAACTGTACAAAGAATATGTACATACCAATAATACTTAATCATGTATTTTAACAAGGTACAATTAACTAATTATTTGAAATATTTTAAGAAAGAAAAATTATGTATTGTAAGGAAATTAAATACAGTCATTGACCATTTCATTTTTTTTTTTATATTAAATATTTTAATTGATTAAATATAAATACATTTTAATTTATTTTGTATTTAAAGTTAATTCAATAGTATATTTTAAATTCATGATTCAAGTGATTAATCATTAAATTATATTATAATAATAAAACATAAATAAATACAAAATAAAATATTAATTAAATAAGCAATACTAAAGTACTTAAGTATTTAAATAATTTATTATTATTAGTATTATTATTATTAGTAGTAGTATACATTTACTATAATAATCTTATCATTTTATAAAAGCAAGATTATGTATTTAAAGTAAATTAAATACAGTCATTAAACAATAAAATAAATAAATTGATTGACTGTTTTTATAGCTAAAATATTACATATATTAACCAATTAAATAATGGTATTTTTTATTATTTTGTATTTAAATCCATTAATATAAATTACAGGTTTTTAATTAAAATAAAATAATATTAATAGCATATTACATTAATTAACTCTTATAATATTTAAAACTAATTATTTAAATAAGCAATTAATATGCTAAAGTAATTCAAATATTTCAAGCAATTAAATTCAATTACATTTATTATTATCACTTCCTGTTAAAAACACATTTAATGAATAATTAAAATACAACCCTTAATGTTTCTGATAATATATAATTTAGTTATGAAAACAAAAGTACTTTAAGATTCATCTTCTCTCAGTTTTTAAATAACACATTCCTTTGGCAGAGACTATTGGACTATTAGGTGCGAGTACCACTGTTGCACAAACAGTGGAAAAGCCCAAAGTGAGAATGGAGATGCCAGTCATTTTCACGAGGAAAGAGTAGGGTGACACCAGAGAGGCTCTGTGTTATTTCAGCCTGTATGAGAGCAAAGATAATGCTTATCACATTTACAAGTCTGCTATCAGTGTGAGATGAGAACCATGGTACAGCGGTGTAAAGCCATTAGCCTAAAACTTCACATCACCTCTACCCCTCTGCCTTTCTATCCCAGCAGACCGAAAGCTTAGTGATTGCTTACATGTGAGGCGAGACCTCATAGAAATTGACGCCCCGGTATCGCTCCATGTGCTGCTTAGTGTAGATCTCCAGATCTTTGTAGGGGTTCACTGACACCAGCACTGATCCAATGTATGTCTGTGAGAGAGATAAAGAGACACACAGCAATTTTATTCAAATTAATTTTAAAGTTACAAACAGTACAATAACAGATATTAACCCATAATTGCATGTATTGTAGAAGCAATGTTATAAATTAATAAATAAAATAAGTGGTTGACTGATATATCGGCAAGGCATCGCAAAATTAAATGTTTGCGTGAAATGTTTAGTAAAGATTATTTTAAAAAGGTTTTTAGAAATTTTATGTACAAGTAATTTGGCCATTAAGAAACCAATATCAGACAATCACTAGCCAAAAAAAATAAAATAATAATTTTTGGGGAAATTAGGTATTTTGCCTGGAGGTAACACGGTGCCGCAATCGAAAGAACTGTAAGATTTTCCTTGTAACAATATAAAAAAATAAACTGCTAGATGACAGAAATGAATAGAATGGGCTCATAAGATTAACTTCTAGATATTTAATAATGGACAATTAAAAAAAAATTTTAAATTAAAAAAAATCACGATAACAGCAATATTCTCTATAGACGCTGCATTAATTGCATCCATATTAACACACTGTTGCCTCCAGGCAGCAAACACATATAAGCAATTACTCACAACATACTAATAATTTATATAACTACAACTGTTTAAAAACTAATTTTACTAACTAAGAAATGTGAACATTTTGAGGCCAGTTCACCAGAGCAGTGTGTACAATAGTGACTGATATATATAATATACATACGTGTATATTATATATATATATATATATATAGTTTATTAAAATTTTTACTGCCAACTTGTATGGATCATGTGCTTGTGAAGTGTTGAAAATGGGTTTGTTACCCAGAGGGAACATTGTGTAGGCCATTAGAGGGTTTAAACATTTAAAAACATAGGATCAACAGCTCTTACATAAATTAGGTTCTCTTTGAAGCGTTTGCGGAGGTTTTCGATGAAAGCCACCTCGCTGGTGTGGTTCTCCAGCAGGACGAAGTCCTGTACACCCACCCGGTCCCTGGCAGTCAGGGCGCTCTCCATCGTCACCCGGATTCCGTCACTGCCTACAGCCTGAAACAGAGAACCAGAAGTGAGATATAGACTCACACCTACAGCCTCCAGACGCACGGCAGTGTAAAGTGATATATCAACACTGCAATACACACAGAATGTCAAGGCCCTCTGAGAGACTTGAGAAGAAACTCAAAACAACACTCCATCACTGCCCCTCCCATTTCATATCCGCACTGAGTTTAGCTTGTTTTAAACAGTTGTTTGATAAGGACTGTTTGGTCTGAGATAGAAAGTTTGGATTTTAAAGCACTATTTCAAAATATTGCAATTATGTTGCAATTATACATATTGCATAATGTTAACAACAAGACGATGACACCATATTACACGCAACTGATGAAGTGTAAAGCAAATTAACTCTATACAAATGTAGTATTATATTACCTTGTTTTTTGATCATAAACCATGATAATACCATGGTACCATATACATACCATGTTATATGAATATGGTAGTCTTTCAGTACCATGGTATATATAAAAGTTACAATGGTACTGTCATCTGACACCATCACGTACCATAGTATTATATTATTAACCTGTTTTTTGGTCATCTACAATGGTAATACTATGTTTATTGAACATGTACCATGGTATACTATCATATATGAATATGGTAATAATTTAGTGTAATTTATCAAAGTACCATGGTATTACCAACTGATACCATCACACGTCAACCAGTGTGGGTTTTTCAATGGCTGATGCCGATATCAAGATTTAACAACAGCAAATCAGATGTGCACAATTTTTTCAGTGTAACAAACAAATATTTGCAATATTACAGATAAATCGCAAAAAGGCCAAATATATTCTGATTAATCTGCCTGGCCGATATATCATCCATCACTAAATTACACCACCACAATATGTTTTTAAAGTGCCACAGCTGTGTGTTTTCTATCATTAGATAAATTGCATAACTTTTCAAATAAAACAAGAAGTTATAATCAATTTTCACAGCAAAATCTCAATGAAAACCTATCAAGATCTCCACCCAACTCAAGTGTGCAGGTCAAACGGAAACACGATCATACTCACATCCTTCACCGCATCAGCATTTTTAAAGATCAAACCCTTCTCCAGAATGGAGGTTTGGGTTTTCCGCATTAGATCCCCAATGTTAGACAAATCCATGGCGTCAAAACAACCTCAGCCACTTATCCTAATCCAGAGATGCTCTAAATGCATAAACAAGTAGGGCACGAAAATGTTCTAAGTTCTAGTAGAACATCAAAAGTACTTGTCAACTGATGTGTCTGGAATCCTGATCATACAGGACAATGGGTGATGCTTCCTCACTTGAACAGAAATATCTAGATACCCTCTCACACCCACAAACTAACACACACACACACCCACAACCACAAACTAACACACACACACACCCACAACCACAACACACACACACACACACACACACACACACACAAAGATGAACAAATGCGTGATTATGCATTGAAATACACACACAGACACATTGTGTGAATGCACCAGCTGCCACGGCTGTTGTTTTGCTATTGACACAGCAGTGCCCATCCCCTGGAGGGTAAGAGACAGAGACAGAGAGAGATGCAGCACACCTGAGCAAGCACTTTAATTAAGGTGATGTGCAACAAGTACAACAGAGAAGAAACTCAAATGCAGAACAGAGGACCGAGAGAGGAGGACTAACTGCAAGAAAAACAAGGAGAATGGAAAACATAATGGGCGAGTGGGAACAGTCAGAAAGTGTAATGCCAGGAAGTGACTTCATTCCCGATCCGTCAGCTGGCTGACTGCACTGACAGAGCTGCAAAGACAACTCTGAAGGTCTAACACTGGAGTCTAACTCTCTTGTTCCCTATTTGGCTCAAATTCTATTTTGCATATCCATTACATTTTTGTGTTGGTTTTATGCAATCTAAACAGAAAACAACCACATGGAATGTGGTTTATACAAATCATATCACATTTAGTAATATAGGTCTATGGCAGGGGTCAGGAACCTGTGGCTCTTTGTTAAAAATCAAGTGGCTCGCCTGGTGTCTAACCTTTCACCAACACATGATCGTTTAAAACTTTCTAGAGATAATGTTCCTGCAGAAAGTGTGGGTGCAACTGCAAAGCTTGAAGTCAATGACACAGTTTTGATTTCCTTTCTCCCGAATTTGTCGTACAGCGTACTCCTGGTGAAAAAGGTTTGAAATTAACACCCGCCAAATGCAGATTTTTGCTGATGTACCAGCTACTGTGGAAGGCGAACTATAAAACTTCTCAGAGTGATATACTACAAGAAATTAGACACAAAGACGCATGATTGATGAAACATGGAGTGGTGGTGGCGTAGTGGGCTAAAGCACATAACTGGTAATCAGAAGGTCGCTGGTTCAATCCCCACAGCCACCACCATTGTGTCCTTGAGCAAGGCACTTAACTCCAGGTTGGTCCGGGGGGATTGTCCCTGTAATAAGTACACTGTAAGTCGCTTTGAATAAAAGCGTCTGACAAATGCATAAATGTAAATGTAAACATGTGTGATATGTGTGCGCAGTGAGCTATGCTGTTCACGAGTGCAATGAAAACATTTCTCCAAGACATGCACATTCATCGAGATCTGGGCCTTGTTTCCAAATAACTACTGATCTTAGCCGTTAAGAGCATTTTCTATGAGTCATTTTATGAACGTTTGTTATTTTTGGTGTGCCCAGGGTGTGAAATAGCACCCGGCACCCACCAAATGCGACGAGACTCAATCCAGTTCGCAAGCTCCTCGTTCAAATGCAGGTATTTCATGCGCGAGTAATTTTGCTACCCACAACAGGTGGGCGACCTGTAAGATGTCTCGGAGTGACACGTGACAAGAAATGCTGTTAGTCAAAAAGACACACGCTTGAAGAAACACACTTTATTATATTTTTAAGAACAGACAATAGAAAAGCCATCAATGATTGTGTCTGATTCGCTGTTTGTTTAGAGGTGTGCAACGGGACCACGTCTCGTGGAACAAGCACATGTAAAGAGTTATCACTCCTTTTACTCAGTTTCATTCGACTGAAAATTGTTTGCAAGAATAATGGAGTCTATGAGAATGCTGCAAATGATAACTGATCATCTCGTGAGGTCCTGAGAGTTTTGTTTGCTTTATTTCCAAGGAGCAGTTCGCTCTTACACATTGTGAACCCAATTCTGCAGGTTCAGTAATATTAACAGGAATCTTTGTATTAAAGAAAGAAAGACGAAAGTGATTAAATCATAAAGTAATACAAGACGCGTTCACCTTGAACCTAAAATTGAGTTATATTTTAATTTCTTTAGGCAGCATTAACTGTATTACCAACATGCAATATAAACACATTCAATAAGAACTATCGGAATGTATTAGGCTTATTCCTTATGATATTTATTATAATTATCTTTACATTTATAATTGTCTTTAGTTCTTAATTTGTAGGCTGTTAGTAGGCCTAATTTTTCACCTGTTGTCATTGACGGATGCTTGCATGATAGAAAATGGGGCCGATGGAGAGAGTAAATATTTGGATTTGGGGAGGTGGTTATATATAATATTTTTTAATAATTTAGTTATTTTAATTTTCATTTAGTTTAAAGTGCAACTTGAATTTAGTCTTGAAAATGTCTTTTGTTTAAGTTTTTCATGTTTCAATAAATGTATTAAATTTTTAAAGAAAAATCATTGGCAGGGGGGTTGACCATATAAACGGATATCGTGATATTTTAAAAGTGATTATGGGTAAAATATTTTTTACATATCGCCCAGCCCAAAAGGGAAGTTACATTTTTTTATGAACAATTGTACATTTAAAAAGTAATTTTATGGAGACCTGCACAAACATGTGTACTCAATTTCATATTGCAACATGTTTCCTATTACCTATATTTGTTTGTTTTTGAGTAGTCACACACACAATGTGAAGCCATAGGTTACTTTTAAATTAAAACAGATACCTTTACTGATCTAGTGTGAATTCTACTGATAGAATGAGGCATAAAGTCATTGATAACACATTTTAATGTCACATTAGTTTAGGTTTTACATGTAGTCCTCAAATGACCCTCTAATCGCCTCCTACAGCAGCGTGACAGGCGTCTGAATGTTCGCAAACAGTATACTGTTGCTCGACTGTTTAGAACTTATTTTTACCCCTGAACGAAGAACAAAGAAGAAATTCTCTGGAGGTATATCAGGGTCTTAAGTATGAGCAATAATAATTATTCTTGCCTTAGCAAGCAGCACTCAAAATTTGCTGTCACAAAATGTTCCTAGGAACTGCATGCATCCATCACTTTCATGAACCGTGGTGTTTGCAATAATGAGAAATTAACTAAACAAAGCAGGCTACCTTTATTTTTCACTTGTCATGAACAACACATTTGATTTGATCACTTGCAAATAAGAGTGCTGACAGTCAGTCACACACTAGCGTAATAGTAGCAGTGACACAAAATTGACAGTAAACACCAGTGATGGTGTCGTATTCAAAACAGAATCTGCAGACTAGGCAGACAGACCATGACATTTGTTAGCCTACTCTAATATGGTGTGTGTTAAACCCTTGACAGATAATTTCCACCGAACCACTAACACTTTTACAATACAGATTTGTTTAACTTTGCAGACATTTCTGTGCATTAACACTCATTACATCATTGTAGATGATGTAAACAAAAATGAGTCTGTTAAAGATGTTTTCCAGAACTTTTTGTTAACTAAAAATGTGCAGAAAGACGTTTGTCAATGTTTTGTCTACTGAATGATCGGCTCCCAAATATACAACTGTACAACATGTTGAACAGACTTCTATCACTCACAGTTTCGTTTTCATTTGAGACACATATGGCGTCTCAAATGGTCAATACAAGGAGTCCTCTGAGCATTCTGGGTTCTTGTTAGCGATGTTATTTGAACATCACCAAGAAACCCGTTGAGCCACCAAAAGCCAATTTAATTCAAATGAACCATTTACATTTATTATTTTTGCAGATGGTTTTATCCAAAATAACTTACAAAATGAGGAAAGATACAACATAAGCAAATTATCTTAAGGAGACATAACATAAAAAGTGGTGCAATAGAAAGTTTCAGTTGTAATAGAAAAGTACAAGTCAAGAAAGAGAAGTGCAAAACAAATATTATTTAAAAAAAATAAATAAATTAAGTGTAGTGTTAATTGCTCATTGAAAACTTGTCTTTAGATGACAGAGAGAGAGAGAGAGAGAGAGAGAGAGAGAGAGAGAGAGACAGAGTCTGCTTCACTAATGGTGTTGGGAGGGTTATTCTACCATCAATGTATAGTGAATCTGAAAGTCCGGGAATGTGATTTGGTGCCTCTTTGTGTAGGTACAAGCACTACTCATTTGCAGACCACAGCCTTCTGAACCAGACATGTAAAACAATAAATGTGCAATATCCAGAAAGGAGACCCTTTTCCTCAAAGGCTCCTTCCTAAGCTACTTTCTCAACAAACCACCTCAATTATGGCATTGTTCTTCTGGGGGCTATATGGATTTGATTTCCTGCTCCCACCCGGGTCCACTTCCCCATGCATGCTGCTTTATATGGCAAACTACACGCCTTTGCCATGTGCTCACTTTTTCCAAACCCTGCTCAGAAAACAAAGAAAGGACCATGGGAAATTTTCACCATCTTAATTTCTCTGACCTTCTCAGAAAAGCTTGTAATTATTAAGAAGGGAGAGGCATCTGCTTGCATATGAATTGGAAAGAATTTAACAATAATTGCCTTTTGCTTGACCTTCCAAAATCCTACTGATTTGTGTGGGCAGAGCTCTATTAGAGATCTGCTGAGTCAGGCTGTCTTTGTAAGCACTTCTCACATTGCAAAACGACACAAGCAATCTTTGGAAGCAGACATATAGGGAGGGACCACAGCTACGATTACAAAGATTGATTTTTAAAAGAGTGAACGGACAGATCAAACACTGTGACTTAAAGGAATATTCCAGGATTAATACGCGATAAGCTCAACAGGCAGCATTTGTAGCTGATTTGTGGCTTTTTTTTTTTTTTTTGCAAACCAAGAACAGAATCTTAACAATTCCCAATACAACTAAGTTGACAAACAAGAATAGAAAGTATCAAGCATTTTTCCATAAGTAATGAATGCAGTGAACAAAGGGCATATCCTAGATATATAGAGGAAAGTTTTGTGCTCCTCCCTTTCTCGCCAGGAATAGGGAAAATGGTAGAAAAGTAAAACAAATCTTAGCTGCTTGCATATGATTTTGAGCTTTTTGAGGTTACCAACTATTTCCATCCTGATCGAGTCATCTTGCTCACTTGTTACCTTTCATCTCTCTTCTGTTCTCCAGCAGGAAAGTACCAGTGGTGGAGACGGACAGAGTGGCTCGATTAAAACTGAGGATAGGAGCATAACCATCAAAGATGGTTCCCACAACCTTAAACATCAATGATAACACGTGTAAGGATTTCTCGTTGGGTTTCTCTGGTTTTCTTCATTTGTTTTTTGTAAAGAGAAGCGTAAAAAGGTCAAACGCATGCAGTTTAGATTTCTGCAGATGGTCAGGGGAGAAGGCGGGTAATTTTAGCACTTCTCAAAAGTGTGCTTTTTAGAGCATGTTCATCTATTTTAATATATATGTCAGCAACTTTTCCCGTTTTTCATGTTGACAGTAAAAAGGTTGCTGATGGTCATAAAATTGATGTTGTAATGCATAGGGACACAGCCCAACCAACAGAACACAATGCAGGTGTCTCAGAATTTTTTTATTGTAAAAGTTAAGTGCTTTTAACTTGACATGACGTCTAAAAAACAAGACGCTGAAAAAACAGCGAGAAGCAGCACAATGGTCAAAAACATCTGTCTAGAATATTTTTACATAGACAAACGATTTAAAAAAAACAGTGCAGACTGATACAAAGATGTGTTTGGTGCGAACGGCCCCTAAAGGGTTTAGAAAACTCTGTGCAAAGTGGAAAAAGCCAAAATGTTGGCAGAGGCCTTACTGCATGCTTTCCATATCATATAATTTTTTCACTAAACCACTTTTATCAATAAGTCTTCATAAGAAGATGCCTTACAATGCTCCTTTAATTACTGTTTCTCAGATGGTGAGAAATTCCATGGGTGGCATTGTAATTTACTCTGGACTTCTAAGTTGATGGCTGTCTTTGTGTTCAAGGGGCTGTGTTGGTTTGGAAAGTCAGCTGGTGGGTGTCAGGCTCCAGGGGAAAAGTTGACAGACAGGTGTGACTAGCTCTGCCTAAACAGGTGAAGAGTCATATGCTCTGGTGTACCCACCCCTCCACAGGCTAAACTCATAAACAAACTTTGTCACACATTTTGACTAGGAGAAGATATGAAGTGACCAACTATCCTTCATTCCAGCTTCCAGACAATGGAATGCATTCATGTCCAGAGGGCATTTAAAGAGCACGAGTCAGAACAACTACTGGACTCAGCAGTGCTCTCTTATAAAGAACAATACAGATTTATTATTACAATGTTTTCTGTCCAGTCATCATTGTGCCTAAAGTTCACAAAGCTAGCTTCTGTAATGAGATGTTACAGAAAACGTTTTGACACCAACATTTGTTTATAATTACTAATTTCCATATCTTTGAATAATATTAAAGTCATCGAAATGATATAGCGCCGCCAAGAGGCAGAGGTGTGCAGTGTTTTATGTGTCCTCATATTGGCCTCCTTAACAAGCGTCCGAAATTTGGTGAAAATGTCTCATTCCGTTAAAGAGTTATAACTATTAAAGTAAAAGTGGCCACACCCACTTTGTACATTTTGGCGTATTGTTGTGACAATGAAAAGTTCAAACTTTTAAAAAAATATATAATTATTGATAATGAGATTTAAGATAATCTCTCTACACTGCTTTTGTCAGATTGGACAAACGATTTAGGACTTGTTCGCAAACTTATGTTTCTTAAATAATCTAAAATATTTAACAAACAATTTAACTCACACCAATAGTTCTTGAGGCAAAGTTGTAATATGACATTAATAATGTGTGTCTGTGTGAAACACTGTGGAATTTACACTTACCGAGCACTTGTTTGCCTACTTATTCATGCGATTATCTAATCACCCAATCATGTCGCAGCAGTGCAATGCAATGCAATGCAAAACAAATAAAAAATAAAAAAATAAAATAAATAAATAAATCACACAGATATAGGTCAGGAGCTTCAGTTAATGTTCAGATCAACCATAAGAATGGGGGAAAATAGACACTGACAGCACCTCGGAAAATGACACAGCATGCAACATTTCAAGCCGATCTGACCAACGGTTCCATAGTTAGAGCCATTTTTAGATTTGTCATTGTTATAGCGCCACCAAGTGGGTGTCTTGCAGTTTTATTTTTTCACGTGTCCTCAGATTGACCTCCTACTTCTTAATATTTTAGTATCTTAAGTTTTGTACAAATATCTCATTCGCAAAAGTGGCCACACCCACTTATTATGTTTTGGCATACTGTTACAATGATTAATCAAAAGTTCAAACTTTTTTTGATAACTATTGAGATTGGGAATCTTTCTGGGTTTTGTAAAAAATCAAAAATTGTGGAAAATCTAGAGGGCGGAGCTAAAATTTGACAAAAACGGTTTGATTCGCCATGACCCAAGGAATCGCATGGAAAAAAATTATTTTGTTTATTGGCCTTTATTTTGTTCACTATAACACCCTTCATTGGCCGATCGGGTCCATGCACATATAGCCAGCCGGAGTACTTCTAAGTCTCTAGGCCTTACGGTTTGGTCTGCATAATCAGTTTTAGGGCAGAATAATAACAATAATAATAATAAAATCCTTACAATTACAATAGGGTTTCAGCAATTTGTGCCTGAACACCTAATAATTAAAATTTTTGCTTTGTGATCAAATATACAGGGCACAATTTTTCTACAAAGCTAAATTCAACAGTCAGACATTAGGCTTTAGATTAAAATGTTTTTAAAACCACGAGAAACATAAATTCAGTCAAGTATGTCCAAACCTTTGGCTGGTAGTGTATAGTTAGAGTTGTCCTTATCGCTGTGGTTGCAAGTATGTCACGTCTCCTCACTGTTCAGAGCAGTGTGTCACGGTGTAAACTTCATTACCTCTGCCTGAGATCTGTATCTTCCTGTGAGAAGTTTTGCTCTATAGTTGTGGAATCTCAGGAGAAATTGTACTGTGGCACACGAAGGCAAGCTGCAATTTCTCTTAGCTCTGAAATCTGATATCACATATCCATCAAACATCAGAAGTTATTTGCTTATGTTCAAATGTTTCCCAAAGCTATGAAACACAATCTTGTCTAAACTACTACTGACATTAGGTGCATTTATTTGAATGTGAAATGATGCTCAGCAAATGACAGACGTATCATAACCTGACAGCTTTGAATGAGTAAAAGGTAAAGGGTCTGAGACAACACCACAATTCGAAACACAACTTGAACACTTGTTGTGTGCTTGAAGTTACTGTTGACTACTAGAAGAAGTAGTAGGAAGAAATGTAGTAGGGCGGAATGATCCGATGACAGATGACATAAGCCAGCGATTGCTTAACTGTGAGATGGCACTAGTGCATAAACAGATACTAACAGTCAGTCCGACCTAAAAGAGGCTGAGAAGATCAACAAACTCCTAATCCACTCATATATAATTTTATATGATATGTACTTTAACAGTACTTCACTGGCACTTCACTTTACGTCACTCTGCTTGTCTACGAGTTACATTACATTCAAACACTTTTATTATAACACATCATTTGAAAAACAATCAATTTTAACATGCAATACAGACCCACCTACATAAACACATTTATTCCAACATGATTAACTTCTACGGTAGCTCACATCACAGACCGAGGCTCGAGCCCAGCCAAGCACGCTAGCTGACACGTGAGACAATAATGTCATAGAAGTGACACGAAATGACGTGGTTGCTTAAGAAAATGTGTTTTTCATGTCGCGTTTGCTTTTTCAGCACTACTGATTAGGTTTAGGTGTTGGTTTAGGGTAAGGATGTTAGCCATCAACTGCCTCTCATTTGCTTTTTGGTTAGGTTTAGGTTCAAGTTCTATGTTAGGGAGGTATGTTTTAATCATTTAAACCTCCATCTAATATTCATCTTAAAAGCCTCATTTGATTACTACACCATTTCACTCGCTTTCAGCGCCATATGCTGGACAGTTCACAGGGAAACTACAGCAAAATATGTAAATATGCAAGTCATTTTCACAACAAACACCTTACAAAACTCTGAAGCAAACCAGAGGATGAATTCAGCTGTTTCTGGAGACGGTTTCTCAAATCAGTATTTCATAAAAAATGTCATTTATTTGGTAATAAGCAGTAAAAACTAGTTTTCAGCCAGTCATAAATCAACAATCAGACCCCACCCCCTTACACGGCTTTGCACTACAACCACATATACTTCACTTTCCGTAAGCCCCATACTGACACAGCAGAAATGTCCCAGCTGGTTGTGTTTAGTATGGATCGTGCTGTGCTTCTTACCATGGCTCGATACTTCATCTTTGCGTTCTTTCCAGATTGTTGCTGTAACAATATAAATGATTTATATTTCCAAAACAATGTCCATCATTTGAAAAAGTGTGCCACGTTTGTTAATTTAACTTTTGCTCAATGTGTGGGAGCGTCCCAGCTGCCATTTCTTCAGCTCTGTGTCTCTCTCTCTCTCTCTCTTTCTGTGTCTCTGTCTCTGTCTGTTTTTGGAGGAACGATTCAGTCCTTCTGAAAAGTGACACAATCCCCCTCTCTGCTTCCCTTAGCTTGTTCGCTCTGTCCTCCTGCAAAGGGATTTACAGTGAAAGCTAAAAATCTGGCCCCCTGTAGTAGCCCTATGTGCCTGCCTTTAAACACCAGCATTTGGCTCTTTAAAAATATTAAAGGACTAGTTCTTCCGTGGAACACAAAAGGAGATGTTAGGTGGATGTTAGCTTCAGTCGCCACTCATTTTCATTGTATGGAAAAAAGATGCAGTAAAAGGTGACAGACTAACTTACATACTGCCTAACATCATCTTTTGTGTTTCACAGAAGAAATTAAGTCATACAGGTTTGGAACAACATGAAGGTGAGTAAACTACGACAAGTTTCACCTTTGGGTGAACTATCCCTTTAAAAGACAAAAGAAACCCATATCTGGAAACGACCATCAAAATGTAAGGTAAAACCAATAAAAACATGCCGTCTCATGCTGACAGACTCCGGGACTCAAGGATTTGGTATTTGGATCTTTGGAAGGCTACATAACTAGCATTCAGTGTTGGATGAAATTATGAAATGCAGCTATTGATTTTGCCAAGTGAATTTCCCTTCTCTTCCTGCCTTGGCCCATTCCCTTCTTCCCCCCACCCGCCCTAGTGCATGCTGAAGCAGATTTGCGGCAGATCTCATATAGGGAACAGTCAAGGAGGCAAGATTGATATACTAAAACTTGGCTCAGTTGCAAGAGATAGAAAAATGGGGCCAAGTGCAAATCGCTGTACACACACAGGTCACATTCGCATGTAATTATGGAGGTATACTTAATGAGTTTACAGCCTGATGTCAAAGGCATATAACTTTAACATATAGCTTTAGCAAGTCTGATTTAAAGCTATTTACTTTGGTTTATAAACACCTATAGAAACAGAGATAGAACAGATAGAAAGAACAATACAACCTAAACTAAATCTGCTGTATTTACACAGCTGATGAAGTGTCGGAGGGGCCAGAGTCTTATGAAAGATCTCTGCTAATTATCCTTCAAGATGTTTTGAAATAATGCCTGCAAATGCCTACATAAATACAGAGAGCGGGGAGAGAGGGGGAGAGAGAGAGAGAGAGAGAGAGAGAATGGTTAACCCTTCTGATATCAAGAAAAGGGTTAATATGTCTAAAGACACACCTCGCTTTCTCCACTCCACCCAGGATAAATGCAACACACCACCTGTTACATCCATAGATAACGCACAGATACATTTTAAAGGGATAGGACACCCAAAATTGAAAATTCTGGCATTAATAACACACCTGAAAATGAATGGTGACTGAGGCCATTCTGATCATCTTTTCAGTCATACAGGTTTGGTACAACATTATAAAATTATAACAGAACTTTAATTTTTGGGTGAACTATCTCTCTAACCAAGGTACCTTTAGCTCAACTGCTGCAATAGCAGCAATGCCAAGATCATGTGTTCGATAACCATGGAACAAACATACTATTAAATGTAAACTTTGAATGTACTTCATGTCACGTTGGATAAAACCATCTTCCAAATTCATGACGTAAAATGCCAATGTACAATGCAAGGTCACTACCTATGCTCATCCATAAGACATATCTGCATAGAGAAGCTGTAAGGCTGACATCTATGAAACAGATTACCCTCTTACAAGATTTTAAGGCTTTCCATAATATAGGAGAGCAGCAGTGTCATGTTACACTTGTACTTTAGACATGGTGTGAGTTTGTTGCTATATTGCTAATAAATCCTCTCTTTTTGTCTGTCCTATCAATCTCTCACTCTTGCAAGCTCCTCCCACTTCAGCCAACACAATAAGAGACCACGCCTGCTGGAATACGAGTAGCCTAATATTTTCCAGATGTGTGAGCTAGTCTCTCTCTCTCTCTCGTCTGTCTGTCTGTCTGTCTGTCTCTGTCTCTCTGTGAACGCTGACATTACAGTCCCAACATGTAAAAAGAACAGCTCTATACTGAGCAGAGCACTACACACTGCCAGTCAAATGTTTGGACAGGTCTATTTCTTCCTTAATTTACTCTTTTCCACATTTTAGAATAATAGTTTAAAAGTAATTTAAACTATTAATTAACACAAACAGTGTTATGGGAATAATGCAGTGACAAAAAAATGAAAAATAATATTTTCATATTTTTTAACTTCTTCAAAGTTGTCACTCTTTGCATAAATCACAACTCTGTTCACTCTGGTGTTCAGATGTATATTTTCCTTTACTATTAGGCCAACTAATCCATTTGAAAAAGAAAAAAATTGCTTTGTAAAGAAATAAATATTTAGGATAGTTTATATTTGCCTATAAAACTAACTTCAACTTCACTGCTATCAGATCATTTTGCACACACCCTTTTATCATTATGTGTACACGAAACGCTTTATGAATTTTTGCCGAGCAGCTGTGGTCAATAGATTACAATGGTTGTCTATGAAACAGGATAAACAAACAACTGTTCAAAACCATCCCATTGTCCGGTCTCTTTGATCATATCATATCCATCTTTCAAAACCTGTCTTATTGCTGTCCTTTGATCTCTGGCAATAATGACAAGTGTTAGTGCTCCACCTTTTTAAATTAGGGCTATCAACTGGGCTGAGAAACTAAATTCAAACGTTTCACTGAAATATTACCAAAATTCAAATTATATTCCAATTTTAAAGACATATTTCAGGTAGGGAGACAAATCTAAAGGCATCTGATTTCGAAATTGTCTCCTATGTCAAAAAAGGGTGCAAAAACCCACCGAAATAAATCAGCACAGGGTTATAGCGATTGTTCATTGTAACAACATATTTGGCTGTTAACACATGTGTTTAATGATAAAGTATTAAGCCAAGAAAAGATTAAACCATTTAGTATTCTAAAATATTAAGTAAAAAAGATAAACGAGAAAAGAAACGCTTTAATAGAATGTTCTATGCTAAAGTAGTGTTGTACAGTAGCCTATACCAGTGCCATGTTACTACCACGCACTCAAGCTCCATAATACTGGTGGTACCACAGTATTTTTCATTAAATACAGTTGTACGTGGTTAATGCTCATGCAGAGTGCTGCTGATAAGAAAGAAAGGCCGCCAAAGACCTCCACTTCTGAGTACCCTTCACTCTGAAGAAGTCCCTCTTTTTCTATGCAAGCATGCGCTTGACGGATGTGTCTCACTGTTTCTCATTGTCTCTCACAGTAATGATGCATTTTTTTAGACACGGTGTCAATAAAAAAGGAAATTCTACTTTTTAAAATTGGCTTGAGACACCCGCTCTGTTTTGTCATCAGTGCTTGGCACACATCCAAAACTCAAAGGCTCATTTTAGCATCTTAAATGCAATGAATATTCAAATTTCAATTTGACAGCCTTGTACATGGCTATAGAACTGAGCCAAACGTGACAGTGAAACAGTGGGGAAAAAATAAAGATAAACTGAACAGACAAGAAATGTTCACCTGGCTCACCCCAAACCCATTTGACTTTCTTGCACATTCTACAAAATCTCCTTTTGTGCTCCAAGGAAGAAATCTTAAGAGTTTCAAAACAACATGAGGGCGAGCAAATGATGAAAGATTTATTTTTATTTTTTTCCTTTTCATTTAAGAGTATTCTCAATAAATAAAGTTAAAAGAGGCTTATGACAATCAGTCTGAAAGTCACTCTACAGGTCACTGAAGAGTAGGACATGCACATCCTCACATGACCATCTGGTGTTTTGTTTGTTATGTGAAGGGTTCTGGTCCTTAGAATGGTCAAATTACATCCGTGGGAAATTACTAATGGAAACTCTAGGTTTTTTCCCTGCATGCATGCCGTGTTCTCACCCCGTTTGTTCTCATGTTGGCCAATTGAAATCCCCTTTCCTTCAATTCCTCTGTCTGTAAATTAATGTGCAGAATATTCTTATGTGCTGCCTTCCAATTCTCAAACTTTAACTATGCACTAAAGTAAAGTATTTTGCTGGTGAGAATGTACATACTTATAGTAAGACAGTAGGCTATTGGGACATACTACCACATCTATAAGTTGTGTCTTGAGACTGTTTTCCCACAGTGAACTACTAAACAGGCCTAAAATCTAATAGACATTCAATTAAATATTCTGACTGCATCTACACCAGATTTAAAGTTACATCCAACTACCTTGGTGCAGTTCTTTTAGCCTATTTTGACTTTGTATTTCTTCATGTTTCAAACCGATCAGAATTTCATTATACTTTTCCTGTAGTCAATTACTTAAAATCCCCCCAAAACCCCTACATTGAATTGTTTTGTTAACACATACAAAGGCTTTTTAATACGCCCAAGTTCAGAACAGCTTAGCACCTGTCTAGCAATTGCCTATCAACCACTTTGAACAAGGGTAATTACCATTTTGAATAAAAAAATAAATAAAATAAAATATATTCAATTTGACAGTACAGTTTTCATACAATGTTATTTTTAGTTTAGTTTTCGTTCTAAGTGTTTTCTAGTTTCATTTAGTTTTAGTTTTCATATTTTAGGGCTGCCAAAAGTAGAGCGTTTACTTTTATCATATACTTTAAATATGTCTATGGTTGTAACATTTCTCCTGGCAGTCTTGTGTTACCTCTATCTAGTGGCCTTTTAATGCTTTTTTATAATACAGTATACAATGTCTTAAAAACTCAAACTAAAAAAATTTCAAGACTGCATCTAGAGATGCAAGGGTGGGCCTTATGCAATTCAAGATTTTACATTTGTTCTATTGGACCCCCTCTAGATTGTATAGGCTTGGTCTTAAAGAAACACCCACCTGCTGGCAATGCCAATCAGAGGATGGAGACATAACCCATGTCTTTTGTGGGGTGTTGAGATCCAGGAGTTTTGGTTAAAGGTTCAGAGTCTGGTGTGCGATGTATTAGGCTCTTGGGTATCATTTTGCCCCTGACTCTGTATTTTGGGCGATGGTGCGGTCATCGACATTGAAAACAGACACATAAAGAGTTGGGTCTTAACCATTGTCACGATCACCAGACAGATCATTTTAAGGGGCTGGAGGTCGGCTGGGGCACCCTCCTTTCAGGAGTGGTGCTCAAAGATGGGAAGTGACGGCCTTTGAAGAGGGGTGATTATTTGTATTTTATTTATTTTTGTTTATTTATTTAATTAGTATTTTAATTGTTTATGTGTGTCTTTATATAATTTGTGACCACTGGGATGTTGTTGGGGCCAGGGTGGGGTAATGGTGGGGATTAAGATTGATTCTGTGTATATATTTTTTGTTTTTCTGTGTTTATTTATGAGAATCAACAAAAATTGTTAATCTGAAAAAACTAAAATGAACTCATTTTTATATCATTTTAGAGTAAATAAAGTATTTGTTTAGTTTCAGTTTTTCCAGTCATGCAAGCTTTTATTTACATTTCTATTTTGAACACCTTAGCAACCTTCTAGTAACTATCTAACAGGAAACACTTAAAAGACCTTAGCAACCAATTAGCAATGCCAAACATTCAGAAGAACAGCCTACCTTAACCAATAGCCTTACTAACCAATAAGCAACTATCAACCAACAAAAACATGGTTGTGATGTAAACAGCCAAACAGTTCAAATGTAAACAAATAAATAGGCTTTATCAATCTGTACCTATCAACTCTCTACCAACCCCCAGAGTAGCTTAGCAACACCTTCCCTTACAAAAATCAAGATTTCATGACAAATTCGCCACTGATCACTTTCATATGCAACTGCACTTTGCGGCAAACTTGCAGCAAATTGTCCCTTGTTGCCAAAGGTTTGCTGCAGGTTCACCACTACCAGTGAAGTGCTAAAAACTTCTGGCAAAAAATTGTGGTGAATCACAAGCTCATTTGCATGTGAAAATAATAAGAGGCAAATTTTGGGCTAGTTTGCTAGAACTCCAGATTTTTCACAAGCAGCAACCCAAAACACCTTTGAAAATTCTGTGTTAGAGAAATGCATCCGAATGCTAGTAGAGGTCAGTGAGAAAGAGAAGCCTGTAGATATTATTTTGGATGTGGTTAGTACAGCGAGCAACATACACACTTCGGTACTGGCTGTAGAGCCCCTGATTTTACAGTATTACAGATAATAGTTTAGATTTACTTTGTTTGACTGAAACCTGGCATAAACCAGATTAATACATTAGTTTAAATGAGCCTACTCCACAAGATTATTGTTATAAACATAAGCCTCACCTGAAAGGTCAAGGAGGGGTGTTGCTACAATTTACAGTGATGTTTTTGGTGTTCAGAGGTCAGGATATAAGTTCAATTCTTTTGAACTGATAATGCTTAATGTGACATCGTCAGATACAAATAAAAAATCTGTTGTTTTTGTTCTTGCTACAGTATATAGACCACAAGGGCCATATTCTGATTTCCTCAGAGAATTTGCTGTTTTTCTGTCAGATCTTGTAGTGACTGTAGCTAGAGCTTTAATCGTTGGTGACTTCAACATTCACATAGATAAAGAAAATAATACATTAGGATTGGAATTAGCATTTATTAATATTCTCAACTCTGTTGGGGTCAGACAAAATCTGACAGGATCAACTCATTGCCATAATCACATACACACATTTTTTACATAATGATTTCTCCCGTGTATGTAAACTAGTGTAAATGCCAACCTCATCATTTACATGTCGAAAGGATTGAAGTCTGTCATGCAAAACATAAGCTCATTGATTAAATTAAATGAGTCTGCTTATTTATTTCATCCATTACGCCTGGTCAGAGGCTTCCATAAATATTTAGTTTATACGTAGTGTTACGTCCTTCCTAAGTTTAATGGTGCAACGCTCAAATATTAGTAATGCGTAAATTGTGACTTGGTGCCCATTTACGCCACAACTAGGCTAAGTTGTAACGTATGTATAGCTGGTGCAACAGGCCCCAGCTCACGAAAAACATCTGTCCATCTCTCAGACATAGCCATCTTGTTCCACTCAGTGATGCGACAAGTGACAATATTCAAAGAGCATGGTTTCGTCAATCAATCTGAGAGCGGGGATTCTGGAGCAGAAGTGTTTGAGGCTGCTCTGAATGTCTTTCCACTGTGGGATGTCTCTCAGTTGGGCCCACTCAAGTGTTCTCCAATGAGTGGCTCCAATTTTGGAAGTAATCTGCCGATTCTGAATAAAAGTTTCTCACTGCACAAAAGAAATCATCTGCTCGCATGTCACCAGCTTCAACCAGGGCATCCAACTGCTTTTTAATGTCAGAGGGTATGAATGATTCCTCCAGCCTGGTCTGAAAGACTTTTCTCAGGACAGGAATGTGCAAAGCTATGGCCATGCACAACAGAAAGATAAGCAAAAAGTCCTTCACTTTTGTGCACCTTGTCAGATTCTGAACTTTGCTTCACCAAAAAATTATTAGCTAACACTTGGTGTGGCACACTTACATTTAGCAGCATCCATATGCTTTTTTGTATGAACATGATGTCCGATGTTGGTGCGATGGAAAAGTGAGCTCCACAAATCTCACACCTCACTTTACTAGGCTTTGTCTGTGACTACTTTTTTAGAAATGTAAACTTTTTTTTTAAGATCCTCATTAAATGTACATGCATGCTTTGACATTTTCCTGTCGCAATTTCTTCTGTGTTCTCTTTCAAACTGACTCTTCAGAAAGTTCACTATCTGGATGTCAATTGATAGGGGATTGTGATTGGAAAAGTTTAATTCAGTTATGAACTTCAAATAACATTGTGTGATTTTATTGGTTTGACAAGCCGTATCCTTTTCTACCTTTGATAAGGATTCTCATGAGAAAGCCACAGATAGAGACATTTTGGAGAGGGGAAATATGGGACAAAACACAATTTTTTCTGATTAAGACAGGACACTAGAAAAAGTGCTTAAATACGGGATGTCTGGCCACCCTACTTGAATGCTGCGCTCAGCAAATGTCACTCAATCGACACCGCATTATCAATCAGGAACTATTCAGGAAAGAATAGAACTATTCTTTCGACCGCTAAAGATAGCTTCACTAATAACCTTCCAGATCTGTTTGAAAACTCAGTAAACCAAAAAAATTTAATCACAGAAAATATAAAGTCTTCTCTAGGACTCTTGATAGTGTCACCCCACCCTTCGATTAAAGAAAATTAAAAGAGAAAAGCCCTGCACTGTACAACATCTTTCGTGGTGCATGGAATGATAGTGTCTCAAGCTACAGAAAGGCTCTACAAGCTGCCAGGTCTGTATATTTTAGCAAACTCATAGAAAATAACCACAATAATCCTAGGTGTTTATTCAGTACTGTGGATAAATTTGTAAGGAATAAAGCTTTGACTGAACCAGATATTCCATCATAGCACAGTAGTAAAGACTATGAATTTCTTTAATTATAAAATTTTAATCATCAGAAACAAAATTGGAATTATGCAACCATACAGTACATACAGTATGCAATCTATAACCCTATACTCCATCACGTTCACTAAGATCGCAAAATTCTGGCCTGTTAATACCTAGAATATCAAAATACACAAAAGGAGGTAGATCCTTTTCCTATTTGGCTCCTAATCTATAGAATAGTCTTCTGAAGATGTTTCGGGACTCCAATATACTCCCTCAATTTAAATCTAGACTAAAGACTAGGTCGACCGATATATCGGGTTTGCAGCTTAATCGGCACAGATCCCCAGTGCTGGGTCCACTGTCATTATACAGAGAACAGCAGTATGTTTGCCGACAAGGCTGAGAGGACACTAACATTAAAGCTAACCTAAAGCAGTTAGAACAATGTGACAAAAATACACGCAAGTCCTACTCAAATGTTTAAATGTCATGATTGTTACCATCTATTACCATCTATTTGCATTAGTTTATATCCAGCTGGTCACATTGGTGCATTCATTAACAAGCTAAGTTGCATATTTAAAGTTACTGAGATGAGAAAGCAAATTAATGTCTTCATGCATCCAAGAGAAACGTATAAACACATCTGATTTCAATAAAAATAATGTATCCTCACTGTAATACGATGACTTCAGATCGATCACATTCTTGTGCTAAATAGGCAAGACACAGTGCAACAAATACAGTTTAACAGAAAACATGTGTCTCAATATGCTTTTAAAGTTCTTTTTAATTAGACACATCATCTAAAAGACACTGAATAAACAAAAACAAAGTGAAACAAAGACGTTCGTCTAGCGCAAATTTACATAGAAAAACAAATGGATGGTTGCAAATGTGTTCAGTTTGAACAGCCCCTTACAATTAATCAACAAGTTGTTTAAATCCTTTGTTAGGAAAGATGTTCAACTTGGAAATGTGTGTCTCAAGATCCTTGCGTTCGGTTCCAGTCTGTTGTGTTCCATCTGTTTGAACAGCCCCTGGCCTGGGCTCATAGTCTGAACCGCTTCGCCACCAAATTCAGCCGAATACCACTGCTATCTGTTAGAGCAGCACAATTCTGGATAAATTGAGAATCACAATGTTTTTGCTTAGAATAAAGATTATGATTCTCTCACGATTCTGAAAAAACTTTTTATTTCAGTGATTTACAAAACTTGGACATAAGGGTATTAAACAAAGTAACAATTTATCTCTCAAGAGGGTGCAATGAATACATTATAAACCAAACAGCATCTTGTGATTATTGCAAAAAGTTAAATAGAGAGCAGAGTAAAACGTTTTTCAGCAACAGTAGCAATTAAACATAAAAAAATGTATAATATAAAACATTAAAAAAGGTAATTTAATGCAAATGAAAGTACTTAAATATTTCACACTCTTTACTGTGAGATTATTTGATCACATTAATACTGATTTGATGCAGTAAGAATGCCTAAATGCCTATAACAGACATCGTGAGCTAATATACATTTAGACATCACACAAATCTAACATTTTGAGAATTTGTCCTGTCTGCTTATACATTAACGGCTGTGTTTGCTATAATATTACATCAAGACAGTGCCGATTTAATCCCGTCTGTTTACACTAACAGCTGTGTTTACATTAGTATCGCCTAAAGAGGGGTATTTTGATTAAAAAAAAGTGCAGAGTCTGCATGTTCAACTGAACAGAGATTATGTCACACTCCTCGCTTATTGTGTCTGCACCCTGCAGTTTGTAAAGCACTGTGGTGAACACATTTCTTTGGCCGTTGCGTTTTAGTTTATTCAGCATATCGTGCAGGACCACTGTGTTTTGCAGATGCCATATAAAGTTAATAACATTAAAAACGCGTCTTGAAGTGAATTTCGAATTTAAATTTGACGGCCTTATAAATGCATACAACTACAATTTTTGTCAAATAGAAATGAGATCGCTTGGGTGTCTGAATCGAGATTGTGATCTTTTAACAATTAATCGTGCAGCTCTACTATCGGTGAATATTGCTACTCTACATATAACTGTACTGAATAATAAACAATGTGGTATTTCGCTGTTAATATGAAGCTTGAGTCTGCAGTAGTAGGAATCAGTGCAAGTGTAACACCATGAGAACAGTCTATTGAAGCGTAAATGAATCTGTCACAAGATAACAGTCAAACTGCAGTGCACCTTACTGACCTCTGCCTGCATCACCTTGGTCAAAGGATGGAGTACATTCTTAAAACATTGATAATAAATCAATTGCGGCCTTCATCAGCCAAATAACAAAGGACAATGCATCTGTTTGCACTTCCGCTGTTAAATAAGAATGTAAATTCTATAAAGACTTTTGTCATTAATTTTATTTAATACAGAAGCTTTTTGATTAAACATTAGCCCCTAACTTTGTTTACAAATTTTGAATCTTGACTACAAATAAATAACTAATATTGGCATTATATTCATGCTTTTTAGCCTGAGGGGAACTTGCCTACACAGTAAGCCTGGTATCCCCAAAGGTTATTTTTCTCCATTAACCAACATTATGGAGTTTTGTGTTCCTTGCCACAGTTGCCTTTAGCTTTGCTTAAGCTGGGGGTCTAAATATAAATATAATTATTTACAGTGGGTACGGAAAGTATTCAGACCACCTTAAATTTTTCACTCTGTGTTATATTGCAGCCATTTGCTAAAATAATTTAAGTTCATTTTGTTTCCTCATTATTGTACACACAGCACCCTATATTGACAGAAAAACACAGAATTGTTGACATTTTTGCACATTTATTAAAAAAGAAAAACTGAAATATCACATGGTCCTAAGTATTCAGACCCTTTGTTCAGTATTTAGTAGAAGCACCCTTTTGATCTAATACAGTCTTTTTGGGAAAGATACAACAAGTTTTTCACATCTGGATTTGGGTATCCTCTGCCATTCCTCCTTGCAGATCCTCTCCAGTTCTGTCAGGTTGGATGGTAAACATTGGTGGACAGCCATTTTCAGGTCTCTCTAGAGATGCTCAATTGGGTTTAAATCAGGGCTCTGGCTGGGCCATTCAAGAACAGTCACGGAGTTGTTGTGAAGCCACTCCTTCTTTATTTTAGCGGTGTGCTTAGGGTCATTGTCTTGTTGGAAGGTGAACCTTCGGCCCAGTCTGAGGTCCAGAGCACTCTGGAGAAGGTTTTCGTCCAGGATATCCCTGTAATTGGCCGCATTCATCTTTCCCTCGATTGCAACCAGTCGTCCTGTCTCTGCAGCTGAAAAACACCCCCACAGCATGATGCTGCCACCACCATTGCTTCACTGTTGAGACTGTATTGGACAGGTGATGAGCAGTGCCTGGTTTTCTCCACACATACCGCTTAGAATTAAGGCCAAAAAGTTCTATCTTGGTCTCATCAGACCAGAGAATCTTATTTATCACCATCTTGGAGTCCTTCAGGTGTTTTTTTAGCAAACTCCATGCGGGCTTTCATGTGTCTTGCACTGAGGAGAGGCTTCCGTCGGGCCACTCTGCCATAAAGCCCCGACTGGTGGATGGCTGCAGTGATGGTTGACTTACTACAATTTCTCCCATCTCCCGACTGCATCTCTGGAGCTCAGCCACAGTGATCTTTGGGTTGTTCTTTACCTCTCTCACCAAGGCTCTTCTCCCCCGATAGCTCAGTTTGGCCAGACGGCCAGCTCTAAGAAGGGTTCTGGTCGTCCCAAACGTCTTCCATTTAAGGATTATGGAGGCCACTGTGCTCTTATGAACCTTAAGGGCAGCAGAAATTTTTTTGTAACCTTGGCCAGATCTGTGCCTTGCCACAATTCTGTCTCTGAGCTCTTCAGGCAGTTCCTTTGACCTCTTGATTCTCATTTGCTCTGACATGCACTGTGAGCTGTAAGGTCTTATTTAGACAGGTGTGTGGCTTTCCTAATCAAGTCCAATCAGTATAATCAAACACAGCTGGACTCAATTGAAGGTGTAGAACCATCTCAAGGATGATCAGAAGAAATGGACAGCACCTGAGTTAAATATATGAGTGTCACAGCAAAGGGTCTGAATACTTAGGACCATGTGATATTTCAGTTTTTCTTTTTTAATAAATGTGCAAAAATGTCAACAATTCTGTGTTTTTCTGTCAATATGGGGTGCTGTGTGTACAATAATGAGGAAAAAAAATGAACTTAAATGATTTTAGAAAATGGCTGCAATATAAAAAAAAAGTGAAAAATTTAAGGGGGTCTGAATACTTTCCGTACCCACTCTATTTAAAGGTGCAATTTACAATCATGTTTTTTTTGTATTAAACCACACTATTATGACTCGGAGACATTATTATATTACAGCTTTTTGAAATGATGTGTGTTGTGACAAGTGATATACAAATAAAAATGACTTAAATTGTCTTGAAACCATTTAGCAATGCCCAAGCAACCACTCAGAACCCCATAGCAACTGATAAGCAACACCCTAGCAATAACCCAGAACACCTTAGCCACTTCCTAGCAACACCTTTGCAACCACATGGCTTTCAAATCTCTATTCAAACTGCCCTAGTATTTAAACTACCCAAGGTCTAAATAACCTTTACACATAATGGCTTTTAAAACTTTTTTTAACTTTCAGACAAGACATTCAACATTAAAGCTTCCTTGAACAACACGCCTTTTCCAGTTTTAAATAATTAAGCTTGTAAAGCCCCTATAGGAGACATCAGTGCATGCTGCTCAACACATGTGCTCCATGGATTACTTTTCTGCTCTCCTCCCTCTGACGGACACACAGTGGTGAGTCATAGTTCAGTCACTCGATTCCTCCATGTCAGCCTCTTCTGGATCTCTTGTCAATGGTCTGGCAAAGTTAATTAAGCCATGCATAAACAAATCAATTTTCAATCCCTTTTGTTCCTGACCACAATAATTACTTCCATCCAAATGAGTTTATTTGGAATTTGATCCTCATCAATGCAAACGATGTAGGTGATGTAATTCAAATTATGTTTGATGAGAATTATGAAAATGTTTTGTCTTTGTACACACTCAAACCCTCCCCTTCTGTCCTTTTTTCTTCTCCATCTGTGCCCCTCCCTCTTTCTCTCCGCCTACTCGGTCACAAGGCTATTTATACTCTCACACAGGACAGATCTATTTGTAGAAACTGTGGTGTCGCATGGAGGATCATACACGGAGGCAGAAGATCAAAGTTATAAACTGCCATGTGTGGCGGGTCACTCTAACATCAAAATGAATCCACTGGCAAAGGATGAGGATTTAAATGTATAGACAGAGAGGATATCCAAAGCTTTATGAATGAACTTCGAAACCCGGTTCTGGTTGGTTCTAACAGGAGGAGTTTAGAACTTGCAAAACACTTCTCGTGTTCTCGCTGACAACTAAATCAGCACTTCTAACAACAGAAAAAATTCATAAACTCTGCACCTTTAATAACAAAGCAGACTGTTTTACTTTTGTTGTGTTTTTTCCCTTTCACTTTCTCCCTTTGCTTATGACTTAAAGGAACAGTTCACCCAAAATTGGAAGAAAAAAAAAAAATAAAAATAAAAAAAAAAATATACAGGATAGGATTTATTCAGCCATTGGATTGTATGATTTTCTTTCTACTGTGGAACACAAAATAAGACATTTTCAATAATGTACTCACTTCTCGTTTCGAAGCAATTATAATTAATGGGGCTTTGTGTTTTCAAGCTTCTAAAAAGGACGCAAAACTACCATAAAAGTTGCCCATATGACTTGTGCCCTACATTCCATGTCGTTTGAAGCCATAAAATAGCTGTGTGTGATAAACAGACCGACATTTAAGATGTTATTCACTGACCACATTTATGATATTTTTATGGTGCTTTTGAATTCTTATTGAGGATTCAAAGCAACAGTTCCGATTCACAAAAGTTGCATGAAACAAAGTGACTGGCAGCCTACATTATAAAACATTTCCTCCTTTTGTGTTTCACAGAAGAAATAAAGTCATACAGGTTTGGAACAACATGAGCATGAGCAATGACTGCATTTTTTTTCTAGGTGAATTATTCCTTTAAGACACTTTCTGGGATTTTGGTCGCAGAAAATTCAACACAATGGCAACACATCTTTCTTTGTTTACTTATGTGTCATGGCCTTGAGCTATGGGAGTGGTGAGAACAGCCTGATACTGGAAAAGCCCACATGCATATCATAGGAACAGGAGGATAAAAATGAGAGAGCAGCAAAGGTGAGAAAAAGAATAGAGAATGGAATGATTTCTTGTTACGATCACATGACCTGTAGAGGCAGGTACAGAGAAAATAAATTAAGAAGGGACTTATGGGACATCCATGAGACATATTTGAAAGGAATTACATGAGGGAAGTCTATGATGGAGAGAAAAAAAAAACTGAGGAAAAGAGTGTGTGTGTGAGAGTGCTGTGGTGTCAGAACAGAAGAATGCAATGCATGTGGGTGTTAAACAGTCAGAATAGAACTAGGGACAGCAAAGCTGAGAATAATTGATATAATGAGAAGGGAAACTTATCACTGTCTCACTGCAATGTAGTAATCAGTGGATATAACTCTTTGTTGTGATATAACTAAACAAGGTCACTGTGGCAACGTGTCAGGAAGTTGTATGTTGACTGAGTGTGTAAAACACACTCATCGTTTCTCACCGCTTCATTCTTTCTCCCTCTGTCGTTTCCTCTCAGCCCTTCTCACCTCTGGGCTTTTTGAGTCATACAACACCTCACATGGTAGTGTTAGTGTCTGTTTGCCCCATTGATTAGAACATATTTTCAGAGGACTTTGGCTAGAAACATACTCTATGCAAGTATGCAAACGCTGACGTGAATGCTTGACCAACAGTCCTGCTGAACATACTTCACATGACATCCTGAGTTACTGTGGTGGTAAAAAACCTCAGTTCTCAAGAAGGTGATAGAGCCACCTTTACATTTTTGCACCATTAAATCGGATGTGCTGTTATTCAGGTGACTAGTATCAAAAATAAGGATGATAGTTAAACAAACTTTAACTAACTTTGCTCCAAACTGTTGCACCACCATGACAGTAGGTCAAACAGGTGAAAACTGTGTGTAAAAGAAATCAGTTTATGCAAATGTTCGCTATTGTGCTCCTTGTGGCAACACTGAGAAAGCAACACCTACTTGCGTTATGAATTGTCATTGACACATTTCTGAATGCAACAAAACGTAAAATTTAATTAAGAAGGATTTCTGTACATGTACTTGCACAGAGTATGGTTCAGATCTTAAGGCCAAAGTATACTTTGGTTTTCCGCATGCTGGAATATCTTGCGCAAAGTCCATGTGACGTAAATTTCTTCATCGGTACACAGACTGCCCGTGTGTCTAAAAATCCTAGCTGCATGCAGACTGTCTGTGAGAACTGTGCTGATGATGAAATTTGCATCATGCGCAATTTGTATGGGACATACAGTCACATGGAAATCTGAACGTTTTGGCGCTGGCGTATAGTAAGCTCATGCACTTGCTGTTGACTATACTAATAGAGTATCACAATGCAGTTGTAGTGTACATGCATTGAATATGTCCATATGGGCTTGTGGTGAAAAGAGTGTATTTTAAAAGTGCTTGACCGTGTGCGAGACTGAGTAGCACATGGAAAAACTTGCTATTTAAGAATAACCTATCCTTTATAGCGGGGTCTTCTAGGCTCTGAAATAATGTGTTTACTGGAACAGAAAGAAGGTTCCGCTCTAAATCGAAACATCAAAACCAGGCTCAAGTCCATGGCACAGTAATCACTCAAATGATTTGGGAAACTCTTGGATCTAGAGTTTTTTGATGATGTATACAGGCATACATGTTTCCCACAAAGTTAGTTTGCACCCTTTTTTACAGGCAGTGCTCTGGACAATTTTTTTTAAGAGATCGAAGGAGAAATACTCCTTTCCTATCCACCAATGCTCTCCAACAGAGCTGGTTAGATGTAAGAGGGAAGAAATCTGCAGTGAAAAAACATCAATCACACCATTCCAGCTCTCTTTTCAAGCTCTAGTGGGTGGAGTAACACCCTAGTGGGTGGAAATGAGTTTGGTCATGCCCACTTTGGTAATAGCCAGCCAACAGGTGAAGAGGGAGGTGTGGAGTGAAAAGCAAGCATTACCACATTCTATTACTAAGTTTTTATCACCTCTGTTGAAAAAGAAGTTGCACTGACGTATAAGCAGACAAGACTGTACTCGTTCCAATTATCCAACTCATCCAGAAGCCTGGGGCCAACCCCCAACTATCCCTCCTTTTTAAAGGATTGGTCTAGGAGCATGGTACAGTACAGCACAGCACCTCTACATATGGCCAGAGGATCTCCCATTGCTTTCAGATCCAGCAGCTGGGTTGGCAATGCTGAGGTCTCAGTCTCCCCCTCCCTGAGCTTAGAATACCCACAATGCCTTATAAGGGCAGGTTATGTTTAAGCATGGGACAGAGGGTTCCCACAAGGGTTTCTGTCTCTGTCCAATGCTGAGTGAAAGGAGGATGGAACAATGATGACACAGCCATCTCCTCCCTCCGCCTTTCTTTCTGTGGCCTCCAACAAGCTATGTTTATAACTTCTGGCGCCAACACACTAGAGCAAGCTCTGATGGAGCGTTTGACAGAGTGGAATGCTTAAGATGTATTGTAACAGTGTGGAAAGAGCCGGGTCAATTTGAAATCAAGCAGGAATATAGCCAATTGGATTTCCAAATGATAACTGCACCCACTTCAAATCAGTGGATTTGCAGAATTCTATACAAGTGTTTTTACACCATCAGGCCAAATGGTTCCAAGCATGTTGAATAATGGTTCCAGTATCATTTCCACTTGAGCACGGTTCAATACAGTGCGATTACAAAGCATTCCCGGCCTGGATTTCTCAGCATGATTAGCTAACTGTACTTAGAATGGAGAACCATTCAGGTTGAACACCTGTAGTGAAATTATATAACTCACGATTAGCCACTTATTCAGTCAGTGAATTCCAATCCTGATCCTTAGCACCACAGTGGAAAAATAAACTATAGCCATGCTAACATGTCATGGAATGGCATGGCTCTGCAACAAGAACCATTAGGCCCAATAGTGGAAAAGTGGCTTATTACAGAGCGCAAACTTTGGTGTGTAAGCGCCCTTAGCCTCGAGTACGTGTTGTTGAAGCACAAGGCCCAATGCACAGTGACAAATAACAGAGATCTCTTCCTCTACTGAAAACTCAAGGCTGTTGAGCTGTCAGTGGTCAATTAGAGGTGTTGATTTTTAATTGTCAACACCACATCCTCTTAAAATGGACTGCATAAAATCCTTAAAGATGCTGCCAAAACACCCGTGATGGACCTTCCTGTTGCATTGCTTTTTTCCAGGGGTCTGGGATCAGCAACAATTGGACAGTTTCTCAAAACACAACGAACAGTAGAAGATTTCAGAGGCCTACAGCCTACATTTGCCCATCTCACATCGAATTGTCCCACTCGAATGAACAGCAATGTGACTAAAACAGTCAGTCATTATAAGTGGAACAAATCTCTCAACCCCACTCTGCTTACATTGCTGGAGCCAAAGACCATCAGAAGCCTTTGGAGACCAACAGATTGTTTACCAGTGAGAGGAGAACAAAGATTAAATCCACTGTTAGAAAGATGTAATGTAATGCTGAGATACAGAGGCAGAGCCACAAGTGCAGCTAAATGTTGTAATGCTGTACGGTGATGTAGCTCTATGAATATGTGGGATAAAATGCTTCTTGAAACGAAATTTTGACAAAAGGAACCTAAGTTAGAGGATGAAGCAAACTGCTTGGAAATTAATTGTGAAAAACTTTCTCTCCCTAAGGACAACACTGTCTATGGCCAAGTCTATTACAACATCTTATGACAGCATCTCAGCTTTGACTGAGCATGACACCATTTCATTATCATGCATGGCTCAAATGCAAGTCATGGGGTGAGGTAAACATAATGTATCAGTGTGGATATCATTAACACTGCACACAAACAGACAATTTGGCTTGACCAAATGCTGTAGCAACCATGACAATATCATGCACAGGGAACAGAAAGCCACCACACCCATTCATTCCACACATAGCAGCCATAATTGTGAGATACCCTTAGGAAAGGGCAAAAGGACAAACGCCCTTCAACCATATTAATGCTGACCCAATAAGAACATGCATAGACACTCAACAGAACATTAATGACAGAACAATTGCTTCTGCTCAGTTCTTTAGACTAATGTCTATTTTAACAAATCAAGTTGTAATGGCATCATACAGATCATCCAATCTCCTCCAATGAAATAAAATATATAAAGACTCTTCATTATCAGGGGGAGCTTACACCTGCATGTCTTTTATTAACAGAGTCACTCCAAGTCTGAAAACAACTCCATCTAGGAAATGACTTGCTTTAATGAGGCATAGTAAAGGTATGAGTTGTTAAATCTAATCGCACTGAAACATGCCAGGACTCAGTTTTGCACACTCTTTCCTTATCTCTGCTTCAATCACCCACATGAAATGACCTTCCTAAACATGTTTTCCCCCATGTTATTTCACAAAATGACCTTCTTTTGACCTTTGTGAAGGTTTACTATGCCAATATGCTTGATACCACCGATAAACTAAGTTGGGAAAATAAGCTGATAGTGGATTAATCGGCTGATCGTTTTTAAAATGTAAAATATGAATAAAAACATTCCACTCAATGTAAAATAATGCTGAACTTTAGTAAGTATCACTTTCAATGGCAATATTTAATACATTTCTCCAACATTGGTACCTTCTTCAGAGCCTTTGTCATCTGAAATTAATGGAAATATGAATTAAAATATTACAGTTCAAATGTTTGTTGTTCAGCAGTAATACAAAACACTGCCTTACAGAGCCAAATAGCAACTGTATGCTTCATCACAACAGACAATATTTATAATTTTTTATTTTATTGTCATATTAAATATATGAATGATGTACAAGAAAGTGAGAGAGAAAAAGGAATAGAAATAAAATCAACTCATGTCTTGTCTTTTAAAGATAAGTTTAGAAAGGTATGGTATATATTAAACTAAAAACTATACTAACTGTGCACATCACATTCATGCAACGCAATTTGCTAGCGCTTAGTCTTCAGACGCAAGCAAATGGCCGAGCAAAAGCAAAAACTCAGGCAGTATATTCATATAAGGTTGGCATTAATGGTTGATTTACTACTGATGATTAACTTATAAATTCACTTTGGAGTGCTCATGTTTATAACCTGACTAGAAAATATAGGGTGTCTCTAAACCCAGAAAAAACAAATTCTGCACAATTTCATGTGACTTTTTTTTCCATTCAAAACAGCATATTAATAGGAAAATTAAGCAATTTTCATCTTTGACTTTGTTCTAACCATTTGAACAGCTAAAGTAAGCTCTAATGTTTGTGTCCACTCCACCTTGACAGCAATGCAGTTCTCCAGTGCAGCGATTATTTATAAACAAATTATCAAACCAACTTTGACTATATTAAATTTGTATTTATTGTGCCATGACAATAATAATAAAGTGTATTGTACATACCTTGGATTTTCTCAGTTGATGTTTCAAACCCGCTTTTGAAGCATCCATCTCTATAAATATCCTAGTCACATTGCACAACAAACTCCGTGCGGAGTCACTGATTGTTTTTTATTTAAAATCTAGAGGGCACATTACATTTTTGAACCAAGGAGTTCAGACTGTAGAATCATCCAGTGCTGGCCACAGAGAAATTAAACCAAAAATAACTATCCGAAACTACCGGAGCTGATTTTTTCCAATAGACGATAGTTAAGAGAATATCGGCCCCGATTAATCGGTAAATCTGATATATCGGTCGACCTCTACCTTATATGATACTAATTATGTCACAGCAAATACTAGTAGGAGCATAGATCTACAGTGACTGGAAAAAAACAACTCACTATTTTTCTTACCCAAGTAAAATCTATCTACCAGAATATATGGTTTCTTGTGTAGTTGTTGTACATGAATTCATGTGAGTCAAAAACTTAAGACCTACAACTAATTCACAGATGTTTAAGGAAATAATACTATGTTGAGGAACTAATACACATAGTTGTATTTTCATAGAGTTGCTTCCATATGGGCCATGTAGTACTTTCCACAAAGGACAATGATGTTAATCAAAAGATATTTGAAATAGATCAGGTTTTTGGCATTTTAGATTTTTGTGACAATACTGCACCATTACACAGCAGTATATCTGAGGTAAAGTGGCATTGTAGCAGATACTGCCCAATGCTTGAGCCAAGATAACAAGAGTAAGGTCAACTAATATTTGTAAGCAGCAAAACTGGATAGATGCTGCCAACTATTCCTTTATAATCATGTTAACATTGGTGAAATCTATACTTTTTTGTGTATCCACAAACATCCATTTTCCACTATAAACTAGAGATGCACCGATCGACCGGCCAGGGACCGGAATTAGACGATTTTCCGCATGCTCGGCCGAACCGGTGACTGGCCGGTCAGCCTCACGTCTTTCCGATTCCAAGCCGGTCCGTTTTGTTGCCAACGGTGCAGGCAATAACGCCACAGCCGCATGTAATCATGTCATTGGCATGGAAGATCTTCACTGTGTGAGTGAAGAATACATAAAGTTCGAAATGTGTAATAATTGTAAGGCCAAAGTAAACCGTGGGGGAACCACCACAATAACTTTCGGAACAACAAACCTAATTAGACATTTAAAACACCATCACCCAGCTGAAAATGCCCATTTTAAAAAAGAAGCTAAAAAGTGAAAGCGGCTAAAGATAGCCAGAGCTCAGAGCCAGCCACAATCATTCCTTGGTATGAGCAGCGAAAAGACCAAAGCAATTACGAGGAAAATTATGGAATTCATGGCTCTGGATGACCAGCTGTTCTCCATAGTTGAGGACAGAGGGATCAGAAATCTCATAAATTTCCTCGATACGGAGTAGGTGGTTATTTTCCGACGTCGCGTTGCCCGAGTTGTTTAATCTCGTGTCATGTCACACACGCAGCCTGTTATCTGTCAACATTTGGGTACACAAATCCGGGAGAGGGGAAGTGGGGTGCTGGATGGCAGAGGCAGATGAAATGCATACAAATTGTGCCGTTGTGATTTAATGTGCTGAGTAACGTAATTTTTCCCACTGTGTCCGATATTAAAATCAGTGCGACACACATTGCAAAAGGCGTGGGCATTGTCGATATGGCTTCGGGATACAAAATTAAATTCTTCCATCCAGCTGTTGTTAAATGTGCATGTATATTTTGTTTTTTTCACCGGAGCACCAGCTGAGTCTTCTCCTCCCCTCTACCAGTGATGCTTGATTTAACACCACGCGTCTACTGCCTGCGCAGATATCAACAGCGCAACTGGGTTGTAGGTTGCCAGGTTGAGGTCACAAATGATTTGTAATTTGTATGATGTGTCGATTGTTTGAGTAGGATGCATTTCATTCAATATCTGGCAACTGGACCACCTTGGAATAATATATTGATGTGATTAATCATATAACGTGGTTTGGGCCATACAAATTACGGGAGTTTTTTGGGGAGAAATAACAAAACGGGAGACTCCCGGGAAAACCGGGAGTGTTGACAGGTATGGTTACAAGCCGTTCCCGGAGCAGTGCTCAGTATTACAACTGATATTTGTACATCTAACGTAAGTTGAGCGAATTGGACACTGCAGTTTTTCAGATCTTGGAATTGTTTTGTTAGATGAGAAAAAGGTCCATTTATAAAAATAGGGGAAAATGACATCTGTTATATAAAGCAACTCATTTGCAGTTAATTGTTATTTCTACCTCTTTCCAGTCACAGAGCACTTTATTTTGAGAGTTGTTTAGATGAGAGAAGATCCTGTAACTTAGTGCAGTTTGGGGGAAATTGTAATGTTTAATAATTTATTTTATTATGAAAATAAAATGTTGCATTGAAGAAAAGTAGATTTTATTTGTATATGCGGTCAATAATAGTTCTTAGAAAGAAAATCGGGAAAAAAAATCGGTATCGGCAGGTCACACGTGCAAAAAAAAAATCGAATCGGCCAAGAAAATCGGTGCATCTCTACTATAAACAATACATTAATCAACAATGGTCAACAACTCTTTGTTGCATATTCATGCATGATATGCATATTCCTCCCTCCATTTCATTTCTGTGGTCTTGATGCAAGGCCACACCTGGCCAGGATTGCATGACTAATCTCAATGCCAGAAAAAGCCTGGTTAAAGGTTAACCCATGCCTTCAAGTTCTCAGTAAGTGATTGTAACAAGTGAAGGGAGAGTCTGTAAAAGTCTGCTCACTTCATAGGTCTTAAAAATGACCAAAGAACTCAGTTTTGATTTATCCCGAGCAGCTAACAGGTTGTGTACTTATGAAGGGTGGTACCATAGCCATATGGGTTCAGAACAAGGTTAGCACCAAGACTTAACAACATGCTTTAAGGGCATTATGGTTCTGTCTAAGGTGTACACAGGCCACATAGGTCACCAGGGTTTAGAAGGTAACACCTGGAGGTAATGTGACTCTACGTGGCATGCACCTTGTTCATGCCTGTTTAGCAGGTGAGCTGGAACATAATAAATTAGAATGAATAATAAACCACTTTTCTGCATTTACAAGTATAACTAGTTATGGATGTCTTATTTAGTGTCTAATCTGCCAACATTTGGCCATTTTGAGAGACATCAGTTGATAAATGCTGGAAGGTAGTACTTAAAATACATCTACAGGTACACCTCTAATTGTCTCCAATTAGCCATCAGAAGCTAATTGGCTAACTGCCAAAAGGCTTGACATAATTTTCTGGAATTTTCCAAGCTGCTTAAAGGCACAGTTAACTTAGTGTATGTAAACTTCCGACACACTGGAATTGTGGTATAGTCAATTAAAAGTGAAACAATTTGTCTGTAAACAATTGTTATGAAAATGACTCATGTCATGCACAAAGTAGATGTCCTAAACGACTTGCCAAAACTATAGTTTGCTATTATGAAATGGTATAGCTTTTATACAGTCTCTGTGTTATAAATAACGTCATCCTTTGTGCATTTCCAGTTTTTTTGTATCCAAATTGATGATGTGTACAAATAACAGACATGTCTGAATTAATGAGCAAAGACCTACAAGTGTTTTTATTTCCCTGCTCTCCCCCTTCATCACTGCTTGACTTTGGCAAAATAAAGCACAGTAACTTAAGAGATAAAGCTTTATTGAAAGAAACATTACATTTTGGCTATGGCAAGTAAACAGCAGTATCATCTTTTCAAGATTTGTAAATAGAAACAATAATATCACCAAACTTTGTCACATCCCACAGCACAGCACAGTGAAGGTATATGAAGTTTTGGTCACAAACAAGGTGGCGCATTCATAAAGTGAAGTCACATGAAACTGGTCAATATATTGGTATCACCATCAGCCATTGAAAAACCCAAACTGGTCAACTAAAACACATATCCAAACCATTACATACATACATACAACAAATCCACTAAATGTGAAGCCATTATCAGATCTAGCAATGAATCCAGGAAGCCAGAACAGAGATAAAATCAACACTGTAATCTAATCTCTGTGCACTTTTCCAAAGGGAACCTCTGGAAAAAGGCATGAAAGCACAGCCTCAAGTTTTAATCCCACAACTCCAGCCCCAATGTATGCCCTTGTTAATCAGAACAAAGAATGAGTCTGGGTGAAAGGATTCCAGATGGATTAACACCATCAGGTTAATCAGTAGTCTGTGTATGTGTGTGAGTGTGTCAGTGAGAAAACTGAGGATCTTAAACTCACAAACAACACAGTCAGCACAAACAAGTGCGAGCTGGTAGGGATGTCAAATGTACCTGTACTTTGTAAGGGGTTGTCAAAGTAAAAGACAGAAGGCTTCCCTTGTGACACACTGTACATGATGGCGCCGAGTTTAGCAGGTCGCATGTTGTCATTAGCTAAAATCTCCTGACAAACGACACATAAAAGTTGTGGTGCATCAGCTGATCCTGTCCATGTAAATCCTGAACTTAAATACTGCCATTATATCGTCGTCTTTTGGGTTTGTCCCATGAAACTTAAGGATTCTAATTTGGTGGTCTCAGAAACCGCTCCATTGTAATTACTGAATTATTTGAATGATTTAATAAATATTTTTACCACTCTCCATGCCTCCCCTGAAATGCTCTAGTGCCACCCTGGGGTAATGCGCCCCGCACTTTGAAAACCGCAGGGCTAAAGTATTGTGTTCAATACCGTTGTAACAGGGTTCAGTGGAAAGGAGGCGGGAATCGGACGAAATATCAAAGTAATGTTTTTAATAAACTTATACACACACAAACAGTTTCACGCATCTCTCTCTCCCGTCTGCCGCTTTCTCCTCTCCTTTCTGATTCTTGTATAAAGCAGCGGGCACACAAAATGATCAAAACTGAAATTGATTTGACGGAGACCAAAGACATGGGACTCAGTGGATTGCTGGTTGAGGATAATGGATGAGGTGTGCACAAAACAGAGACTTCTCCAATGTTCAAAAAGGCCCATACAACGAATGAGGTGCGCACACTACCAATGCTGTAGTGAGCAACTCAAATACCAGACTGACAGATTGCTACCGCGCAACAATTTGATTGTTATATTGTGGAACCCCCCCATCTCTTGGAGTGCAAATCAAGGCAGCTTCCCACATTTGGCATGGATGCATGCAGATGTTTATCTGCCCCAGCACAAGCGTAGTCAGTGAGAGACTGTTTGGTGCAGCATCTCATGTCATTGATGAGAAAAGGAACCGCCTCTCCTGTGAGAAAGCAGAGAAGTTACTGTTTCTGAAAGAGAATCTGCCACTTTTCCTGAAGAAGTGAGATTTTGTTTTGTTTAGTAAGGCCTTCAAATATTATCGATGTATTCTTTTTCACAAGGTAGTGGAAAGACATTCATAGAACATAAAAAAGGCAAAATTATTTTATCAAATAAAATTTGTTTTAAAATAGATAAATACAGTACTGTGCAAAAGTTTTAGGCACCGGTGAAAAACTTTGCATAGTAAGGATGTCTTGATGTATTGAGTTTTATTTGATATTTGAGGCCTAAATAATTAAAACTGTTATGAAGAGCACAGTGTTCAGAAATATAAACCCTCGTTTCACCACTGTACTGTATTTTTTTTATTTATTTATTTCTCATTAATAAGCTCAGAAGCAAAACTCTGTGTTTCAGTAAAAAATAAATTTCGGTGCATCACTAAAATATAATATTATAGCTGTTCAGGTTGGCTTGATATTTTAAATATAATTTTTAATGCCATTCATATGTTTTTAAAGCATTAAAGGAAATCACATAAAAGTTAAATATGATTAAATGACTTCTTAAGATTTATGAAGCACACACCTGTGACAAAAGCATGACAATTTGTATGACAATTAATCGTCATAATTGTGAAAGCTCTAAAATGGACAATTAATCATTATAAACTTCAGAATAATGAGAGCCCTAAAACAGACAATTATTCATCATAATCATAATTATTTGTTTGACAATTAATCATCAGCCAAATTTCACAACCGTGAAAGCCCTAAAACTGATCAAACAATCATGTCACTTTTCCATTCTAGTGCTCTCTCACTAGCACCGCCACGGCACTCTTTGTAAGGGAGATTATAAATACCATAAAAACCAGGCAGTAAAGTTTAAGAGCTGTATAGCTAAAATTCATCAGCCTGGCTTTGCAGTTTTTCCCTGATATGGAGCAGAATGGAGTCCAAGGGCAGGGCCCTCTATGGGAAATTTGAAGTGGAAAAGCCACAGCTAAATTAAGAAAAACTGCAGATCCTACAATGAGCTCATGACTCACCACAGGGCATAAAGACATTTACTTACACAAGTCCACATTCTGAGAATCTCTTTTTTAGCCTATTTGCCCCTCCACCTTACCTCTTTTCTCACACTTAAAAGATTAGAGCAAAAAAAAAAAAAAAAAATGTTTTCCTGTTCGTAAAGTAAACGTTATAAAGACTAACACAATTCATACACCCCACTGATCTATCTGTTCCTCTGTATGCAAACATTCCAAACCACAGAATTAAATTAAGTGATGCATGACGTTGAGTTGAAGACATAATATGATGTCTTTATCTGAGTGAAACTGGATATTCAACTATAAAAAATACATGCTATACTTGATTTTATCAACTTTTATAAATTTCATCAACCAATGTTGGCTTGGCTTCATGTTGGCTTTAATGTTAGTTCATTAACATAAATATAATCCATAGTTAATTTCTATGCCTAAAGTAACGTAGAGGCCCATTTATCTAAGTGGTTGGTTGGCCATGAGAACTTCCTGTTCTGAATGTTACAGACACAGGTGTATCCCCTCTGACATCTCTCTGGGACCTTTGACAGCTGGCTGGTTGACAGACCACCACTGAGGGAAGGGCTGGTTTTAAACAGCCACAAATGCCAGCAGCCCTCCCACTCTGAGCCCAAAAACCAAATATTCAGCAGCAATCTCATATCTTATCACCATAAACAGATGACGAACAGAGAGTAATTGGAAAATAAAGAAACAGACTAAACAAGAAGTCACAACAGTTGATATTGCAATGGTTCTTTTGTCTAATTCTAAGTGTGTACATTTCCTTACTAGACCGAAACTGCACACACATACATTTACAAGGCTCACTGCTGACACATGTAGGGTTCAGCTGAAACATAATTGTCCTGGGACAGCTGGAAAATAGTTTAAGTCCAAAGTGTCTCTGCTTCTAACCAAAAACCAGCTTCCCATTGCTCTCAAAATACACTCTTTCCAAAGCTCTATCCCAAGTATTTCCCTTTGACACAGCTAAAGGTCTGTCAGACTGTCACCATGTCTCAATTACAAGCCTGAGTTAATCATTTTTGCAGGAATTTATTTCTACAATAAATTAACATCTTTGTAATATTGAATGGCAAAAGCATTTTAAAACATACAGCAAAAATAACTCTTGCTGTTTATAGCATCATTCGCAGAGAGATCTGCCTTGTGTAGAATGCAAATCAACTGTCAACTTAATTGTTGTCAATTACAGTGGATAAACCACAACTCCATGCACTGATGCACTGATGCACAATTAAATAGATTTGCAGCCTCCACTTACCAGCAATCCATTTCATTTGACAGGTGCATCTTCTTTAAGTTTTGCAACATATGGAAACATGACAGGTATGTCACATACACATAAAAGGAATGCAAGGAAGGACAATTGAGGACATGACCTGCCAACGACCTTAAGATGTCATCAGTGCTGTGCAGTTAAAACACATACAGCTGAAAGCAACATCCTCTTACATATGGTTAAAACAAACATATTTTCTAAATGGAAAATGCTCAGCATGTGATGTGGAATCTCTATTAAGGTAGAGGTTAGTTTGGCATGACAGATAATAATTAACAGCTGGTCTCCTTCAACTCCCCCTGCCATTCTATTTGAGTGGACTTGAAAAATTGTCACTCAAATTACTACCTAACAAATGGAGCTCAATGCAGTTCTATAAGCTTTGGAGATGGTGGTTTGCATTGGAGTGAAGACCTGTACCAGTCAGGGCAGTTTTATCTGTGAATAACAAGGAGTAAAATAATAGAGGTGATATCTTTATGAGTGCAAGTGAAACGTAGTTTATCAAATATATGGGACAGTCTTTTACTGTATTAAAAACTAGTGAGCTGCATTTACTAGTGAGTAAACGCGCCTCTAATGCCCAAAATGCTGTCTAGGTCGGCAGTTCACATAGTTCTGAGACACCGCCGCTGTCTCAAGAACAATATAACCTCAATTGACAAGAAAGAAAAAACAATCTTAAAGAAACATTTCCGAACAAACAGTCAGTGCGCTGACACTCACACGTGTGAATTCTAAAAACTGGCGTTGATGTGCTTTAGTTCTAAAACGGAATGAATGACGGGACAAGACAAACACTTACCTTGATTAAAGCAAGCCGACTACAAATCCCGCTACGTCCAAAAAGTAGAAGTTAATTCTTGCCGGTCGCTCACTGTAATACTCAATAAATACTGCATGCATTCAAGAGCTCTGTAGTAGTTCTTAAACCTCTGTCTCGAGCTGCAATCTGGATCTTTGCCTCCTGTCTTAACCACACCGCCCCTTAACACAGTATAACACTGAAAATCTGAAAGTGTTAACAATTACAATCGCTCACCCCACTAAATTCTAAGTGGACAAAGTGAAAGTATTAGTACTGTATGTCTCAAATTATAAATAGTAATGCTAGGATGAGTACCATGAGACATGTACTCAGTAATGGGTTGAGGCAAATGTTAGAAATATTACCTCCCTCTCTCTTCTCGCTCTCACGACAGAGATTGTACCAGGAAGTTCCCGACCCATCCCACGACCAATAAAACAACATGTATTTCTTCAACCTTGGCTTCATTATTACAATGAAAATATGAGCGTTTTTTTTTTTTTTATAATAAAGCGGTCATATTGCTAAACAGTATACTATATTTTTCATTCAATAATGTTTACTTTTTAAAAGCACAAAGTACAGCTTCCCTTCCCCACAGAAAGAAGCAAGTGGTTATTCAAAACAAAAACAAAATCGATAATGTGTGTGTATGAGTAATTTAAGAATAATTTCGAGATTTAGAATTTTTTAAAATTTCAATTTTGCCTATGGTGTTTGAAATAATGTAGGCGTTTGTCGAAAGTATGTAGACGTTACATCGCTCTCTACTGACAGCTAAATAGACATTACACTTCAGCCCTATTCCTCTCAGGAGACAGCAGCACCATGAATGAATGTAGTCCAACGACATGCAAATGTATAAATCATTGCGGTATTTAATGTCAATCTGCTATGATCAACTTGAAATGTTTAAAGCTGGCATCATTCTCTCATCATTAACCATTCTCTCAGATTTTACTTCTCTGATCCTAATTTTATTGTCATTAAAGGGATGGTTCACCCAAAAATGTAATTCTGTCATAATTTATTCAAACTTGTTTTGGTACAAGACTGTATGGGAAACACTTTACAAAAAGGTTGTATCCATTAACATTGTTTAGCTACATTAGTTAACACGAACTAACAACAGACAACACTTTCACAGCATCTTTTAAACTTTGTTAATGTTGTCTTCTGCATACACCAATACATTTTTTATTAAATGTTGTATATGTTAACATTAGTCAGTGCATTATCAACCTGGAGATGTCAGGGAAAATATTAGCCTCAGTCACTATTCACTTTCATTGTATGGAAAAAAGTGAATAGTTACTTTGACTAAAGTCGCTTTTTCATCATCAGGCCGAATGGTTCTGAGCACGGTGACCTACGGTTCCAGTAGCATTTCCTCTTGAGCACGGTTTGGCATGGCATGATGACGGGAACCAGTAAGTAATATTTAAATAAAAACTTAAACAAAAAGACATACAACACAAATGCACACGCGGCAGCTGCGAATGGCTCTCTCTCTCTCTAACTGTCGCATCCCGCTGCACTTATCCCTCTCCTCGGCTGATTAGCCCAATTGGTGGCCGGGCATGCGTAGTCACGGCCCAACCCCGCCCTCCTTTTTTTCAGGCCGGGGAACCCACGGCATGATGTACAACCCCCCCCAAAAAAAGAGGAAAGAAGAGGGAAAGGGCAAGGTGGAGTGACAGTGAGAGAGAGAGAGAAAAAAATCTTGCTCGCCGGTTCCCAGACATGCCGTCGCCTGGTCCTCGATCACTCCTCCACCCTCTGGTGGACGACAGCCGCTCCTCCCTGGCAAGTCCTCCGAACCCTGGATGGAATGCCCCTCTGTGTTTTGGTGGCTGGTAGGGAGCCCATCCACCCTTGGCAGCAGCTCCACCACTCCATGCGGCCGGCAGCGAGCCCCTCATCCCCTCGCGCACGCCAGCCGTTCCTCCGCATCCAAAGGGCGGCTGCTCCTTTGGGCGGATGGCAGTGGCGAGGACTCCACAACAGTGCATCTTTTCTCCTTCGGCACCAATGCAACAGTGTTGAAATGGCAAAGGAGGGGGTGGGAACTGGCTGAACAGTCAAAGTAATATTTAATAAAAACTTAAACAAAAAGACACACAACACAAACACGCGCACACACAGCAGCTGCATGTGGCTCTCTTTCTCACAAACTGCTGCATCCAACTGCACTTATCCCTCTCTTCAGCTGATTAGCACGATTGGGGGCCTTGCGTGCATAGTCACGGCCCAGCCCCGCCATTCTCCTCGTCACAGCACCGTTACCGTTTCATTTCCACTGTTGTGCTTGAATGTGCTTAAAAAATACGTCAGTTTGCAATGGCGTGAGAGCTAACCATTGCCAACGCCAAGGTAACTCAATTAGATAGCTGGCAAAGTTCACTGTTGTGATATTAATACAATTTTATTTAACATTTGCGTATGTTTGGTGTATCTTCATGATTTTATGATGATGGTTTAACTAGTATAGTAAAAAAAAATATTCATGCCTTTTTCATCAGTGAGGTAGATCACATCACGCTAGCTAGCTTTTTACAACTCTAAATTTAATATGCAATTGTATTTTTCGCAGCAGGGACAAAACATAAAATGTTTTTCATTTCGGTTCGTTCTTAGCAACAACTGTATTTTTTCATTCCAGTTCAAAAGTTCCACAGCCTCCTTTTCAAATGGTTACCGGTTAGAACAAAACACAATTTTAAATGCTATTTGTTTAAATGGCAGTACTCTGCACTAAGGTGTGGGTGAAATACCAATTGCAGCATTCCCAGATCTCACAATAGAAGCAAGCAATCTCATCTGGAAAAACAAGCTCAAAATAAGCCACTTGCCTTAAAATAAACATAAAAGTAGCAATTTCTCACAATAGAAATCATAACAAGCATACAGTTAATTAACCATTAAGTTAAAGTTTCATTAAAGACCTGTTTCTGAGTCAAAACCTGGCAGCATCAAATCTGTAGTAATGCATCATATCTAACAATAATTCAGTGACGATTGGAAACAACTGAACGAGTACTACAAGTACTAATAATGTTTTCCTTGCATCTGAATTAGCCATTCACGTATATGTAATAATTATACATATGTGACAAGGAGGAGGGCATGGCCGGGCCTTAACGATGGACGCCCAGCACTGAATCAGCCCAATCAGTGGGAGACGGATAAAGAGGAGCTGCCAGTTCTAGAGAGAGACACAAGCAGCTGCGCTGTCTGTATGTTTTATATTATGTTTAAATTTGTTTATGTCATTAAAGTTATGTTGACTGTTCTGCCAGTTCCCACCTTCTCCTTGCCCATCCTTTACCAGTTACATTGGTGCCGAAATCCAGGAAGGAGGAGGTAGGTATGCGCTGTCGTGGAGTCCTCTCCACTGCGTCTGCCAGGGGAGGAGTCGCTGCTGGCTGCCGGGAGTTGGATGAACTGTTGCCATCTGCAAGGAAGGGGAGGAGCCATTCCGTCTGCCAGGGGTCAGAGGACTCACTGCTGTCTGCCAGGGGAGGAGCAGCTGTCATCCGCCAGAGGGCGGAGGAGTGGCTGTGGACCAGGAGACAATGTGTTCGGGGATCGGTGAGTGAGGTTTCTCTCTCTTTTCTCTCCCTCTCTTTCTTCTTTCTCTCTCTCCTCTCTTTCTCTCCCAGGGCTCCAGAGAGGTGGGGAAGACCTGCTGGCAGAAGGATGGCTGGAAGGGCAACATCTCCCCTCCAGGAAGGGAGTACGTCATGCCAGAGGAGTGTGATGAGGAGGAGGGCGTGGCTGGGCCGTGAGCGTGCTGAAAGGTGATAAAGCGAGTCGGGGGTGCCATTTCGAGAGAGAGAGACACACATGGCCGTTTGATGTTCTGTTTTGATTAAAGTTATGTTGACTTTTCTGCCGGTTCCCGCCTTCTCCTTGCCCATCCTTTACCCATTACAACATAGTTGTTAAAAAGACAATTGACAATTGTATTGAGAATGTGTGATACAGCAGTTTCCTTCAGGTTCAAAGTACGTGAATTTTTTTTGGGCAACATGAAGGAACAGTATACTCTGATAAACCCTTTGGCCTTTAGTTTCATGAAAAAATTATCAGAACAAAATGAACTGGTTATAACCGGTTTCCAGCATTTAAAAATAACGTTTTCACTCCAGAACAATTGAAAATCACTTTGTTTCAGTTACGTTCTGCTAAGTTTAGTTCATTTTCACTCCTTGAACCATTTTTAGTCCCTGATTTGCAGGGCCTTTTCGAGGGATATGGAGGCCTTAAGCAAAATCCTACTTGGAAGAAAGTCATAGGGGTTTGGAACAACATTAGAGTTAATATATGATGACTGAATTTTCATATTTATGTGAACTATCCCTTAAGTAGACTAGTAGTTAAATGTGTCCATTTGATTTGAGGGAGAGTCACTTATTCTGAACATTATTTCAGTCCACACACTTTGTAATGCATGCCCTGTGAAATGACACCCATGCCTAAACATTCCATTGGATCAATAAGCACTGTTGAAACTAAATCCCCCCTGTCAAGGTGACCTCTGCGCTTGATAATCCACGTGTAGTGCAATGTAGCACTGTAGCCAGAGGGTGGAGTGATCGATTCTACTGTGCTCTTGTATGCTTTGGACCAGCAAAGCCCCAACCAACATTAAGCACATTTGTATTCAGAATGACAGGGAGGAAAGGTTGTATCCTGTTGACAGGCCACGTTGGATAGACAGGCTATTCTAAAGGGTGTGTCTATTATTTTCTGTCACCAGTTGGGTGGAAAAGGGCATAATGGCTATTGTTTATGGTTTTATCAGTGATTTAAGTATAAGTACAGCACTTACTCTTTCTTATTAACATTCCTCCTTCTCTCTTTCCCTCTCACGCACATACATATACACACACGCTCATCAAGGGTGATATGCCCTTGGTAGAAATGTAGGAAAAGTGTGCTGTTCCGGAATTTTGTGTAATTTCCTCATCCAAGCAGCATTCCATTCCATCCGCGGTTCTCAAACTAGCATCCTAAATTAATGCGTGATTATACATGCTCTGTTTCAAGTCCAGCAACCAGTCAAACTATTGATTGATTTACATGACTATATGCTAAATAAAGGGATAGTTTACCCATGAGGAAATTTAAGGTAGAATGTTAGGGACTGAAAACCTCAGCTACCATTCATTGCATTGGGTTTGAAACATGACAACAGAATGTATTATTATTATTGGTGAACTAACCCTTAAATGAGGCATTAATGTAATTATTCCCTGTCTTTAAAAATGTTCTTTGGTTAACAAAGTATATGCAAAACAGATTCTTATCAGCTAGATTCCAGCATTACACTTAATAAGATTACTTGAACCATGAACTGGCAGATTTCTTCAAACAAGACAAATAATGGACAACTGTTTTCAAACATGAAAGAAAGACAGCAGCATAGAGCATAGCTGAGTTAAAGGTTTGTGACACTGATAGTCTGCCAACTGTTTTCCTTTTCGCCAACAAGGCTACAAATATTTATGCCATCAGTAAGAAACATTCAAACTACCATCAAAGAAAATTGCATTACATAGCCCATGTTTTAGTGAGCACCCCACATTCCTTGGATTATATCATTATTATTACACAGACACATCCCTCAAAATCAATCCACAAGCTGTAACAATGAAATGCTAAATATTTTTAGATTGACTATGTATTCCATCGCAATGAATATGTATTATGACCGCTTTTTTTTTTTTTATGACCGTATATCAGAACTCATTTATGAGTTCTGATATACATTCTTCAGGCAGAATATTGTTGTCATTTAATTATTATTCAAAGAACCCTTCATTACACTATAACTTGCAATGGTTGCTTTTATTGAATTATAAGCAACAGTGTGCTTACAGTCAAGATCTTGCTTACAGCATGGACAATTCTAACGAACCTTAGTTAAAGGGCATGCACATTTCCAGCATTCTTTGTTAAGCATAACATATTGTGACTATCACAATAAGAAATTTGTTAAGACAAGGTCAATTGGTTCAGTTGAGTGCTAGTTAGTTTTTATACACTACTAATACTCTGAAGAAGTAGCAGATATTCAAAACGGGGTCTGTTCTTACCTTGTTGCAGCTTTGGCAGTAAAAGTCTCCATTTTTCCCTGGAGGCAGTATGATTTCTCCAGTAGGTATCAGCTGGATCTTCAGCTCCATCATGTTGCCTTTGTGTCCCAATGTCTCTTTGACTGTGTATGAGTGCCCTTCCTCGCAAACAGTCACTCTGCATGAGTGTTGCTTCAACCCTCACTGATGCTTCTGCTCTTTTGGATAGAAGAGAAAGTGGGATAAGAAAAAATTAATACACAGTAAGATTTGTAGAATTACTTGCTGGACAGAGAGTCAATGCGAGTTTATATATATATGTAGGAGATGTCCAGGACTCTTCCAACAGTCAGACATGCACTATAATTGATGTTCCCAGTTGCTGAGCTGCTCAAAGGACTGAGAGAGTTTTGCTGTCAGGGCTTCCTTTAGGCTTCTAGCATCCTGTCCTCGACATTCCCAGAGTAAATACCAGAGGAGCCCACTCCATTTCCCCTGTACATACAAGAAGCAGATGCAAGTTTTTGACATATACTCTCACACGTCTAAAAAAAGTGTGAATTTTCTTTTGCTAATGGCAAGGGATAGATTATCAAATGCGATATAATAGGTGTGGGAGAGAAACAGATAAATACGTCAGTGCTTTTTTTTCTACAAATCTCTACTTTCACTTTCACATTCTTTCACATTTTGAAAGTGAATGTGGAGATTTATGGTACAAAAGGACTTGAATATTAATCTATTTCTTACCCACAAGGATCATATCACTCCACAAGACAGTGATTTAACCACTGGAGTCTTATGGATGACTTTTATTTGGCCTTTATGTGATTTTTCGAGCTTCAAAGATCTGGTCACCAATCACTTGCATTGTATGGACCTATAGAGCTGAGATATTCTTCTAAAAATCTTTGTTTGTGTTCTGCAGAAGAATGAAAGTCATGTAACTCTGGTATTGTATAAGGGTCAGTAAATGATGAGAGAATTGTAATTTTTGTGTGAACTCTCCCTTTAAAGGAAGGAATAATTTTTTGTTATGTTCGGTGTGCATAGATCATACAATGGTTGTGTTTAAGAGTCGTGATACTTATAGGTTACCTCTTCTTAATTTTGTTAAATTAAGTTTTAATGACTGTGAAAAAGAAGCAAACATTAAATATTTAATGGTATAATTACATGGTGTCTTTATGGAGTTTTGAAATACTGCCACAACTTTGGGGACGCTCAATACCATTGAGACACAAATTAATTGGTGTGTGCTCCTATGTGATTGTCAATGCTGGATGTGTCTGAAAAGTATAGCTTGTTTGAGGGGAAATAACACAGCCAAACATCCCCTGATCTTTGACATTATCTGAGACATTCATGAATTCTGGGCATCAACAGGAAATAGTGGTAACGTTTTTCAGAAAGTTTTTCAGAAAGTAACTTAAAGGTGCTCTCAGAAACGTTTGTCTTTGTGCTATCGTGTATTTACACTGACACATAGCTGCTTTGATGCAGCATCATTTAAAATCAATAGTTTTCAGTTTCAGATGCCATTGTAGAAATGTAGTATTCACAGCTAGCCAATTATTGCTGTAATCAATGGATGAAAGTGGCAAATAACATGCTGGTTATTGAGATTGTAACTTTGGGCTCTCTAGCGACATCTGTGGTTGAAACTTAAAATTGCAAGCAAATTGCAGATGAACACTTAACGTGATTCGTGTTTCGACACTGATCTTTTGGTGGACGGATCTCATGATTTGAGCATACCATGCCGGAGTCGTAATGTGCTATTTTGATGTTGATATAATGTTATACAATTAAACATTAAAAACTTAAATATTACTTGCTTTGATGAAGACAAATAACACTCGTATTCACATATTTTGAATGAATGAATTTTACACTTATAGCGCTTTTACACAAAGATCAAGGGACTAAATCACCTCAATCACTACCAGAATATTTTAATATGATTTTTCAAGTGTTTTATCTACTATTAATGTTTGTATTGTACTTCAAGCATCACTTTAAGAAGGGATACTTGTGACATGGCTAATACAAGTTCAATGGAAGACTTTATTATTTGTATTTTTATATTGTACAGCCTCAGTAGATAATGAAAGTGAACCAACATACTAAAATAGTATGTCTAAGCACACAATAACACGGTAAACTAAAAACATAAAGTGAGGATTCAATAATGATAGGGAAATCATACTTAATTAAACATGAAAATAACATGCTTAAAAATGCAATACAATAGTTAACAGTCAATTTCAGAAGTCCTAAATATTATAATATAGAAGCTCAGCAAATGCGATCCGAGGTAAAGAGGGTTACATTTAAAATATTTAAAAGTTTTAAAATGTTCAAAAGCTAATTTTCTGAAAGTGAACTCCACATTGAAACAAATAGTTCTGATTGTTTATTGTCCTGAATAAAGTCTAGCACATTCTGATTTCTAGTTTAGACATCTGGCACATTGGATTCTGCTCAGCACTCAGTGCACATAAATTTGAACCTTTGTATACAATTAAGTAAAGGAGAATGGTTTAAACTTAAAAGGCTCCAAGTTCACCAGAGGAAACACTAATCACCCTCATGGTGACTTCACGAAAATCTCAAACATCAACCAGCTACAACAATCATGGGCGCCTTCTGGATTTCATCTGATGGTACTCACAGAAATCTGCCTTGTACAACCTTATATCTAGGGGAGTCTGGGGGCATGCTCCCATGGGAGATTTTTTTTGCAAAAACAACGACAAAGCATTCAATTCTGGTATGAAAATGTATGAAAAAGCATTTGTTCCAGTACCATTCAGAACAGACGTGTTCTCATGCTAAAAAAGCAAAAACGCACCACAACAAATAGAGCAGAATGCAGATGTCTCAAGAAGTGTTTTTATCAGTTGAAGTTCTTTTGAACTTAATATAGAATATACAGTACTTTCAGCCTAAGGGATACAAGTATATATCTTGAAAATAGTAGTTCACAATCAAAGACATAAGGTGAATATAAAACAAACTGCAGTACCAGACAGGTTTGTTCATAAACTTTATGGTTGGACTGTAATGATTTGAACAGTGGAGTAATGGCATCCTGTTTGTGAGGAAGGAAAATCATGGATTTGGGAGGCTTTGGGGTGTGGTAGGTGAGACTGGGTGAAGGGTAGAGCAAAGATGATGGGATAAACCATAGGCGTTCATGACATTGTAAACAGTACTGCAGTCTTGATATATCTGAAGTGGCAACGACTAAATTAGCTTAAAAGAGGAAGCATCAAATATTTCAGTGACATACTATTTCTTCTGATTCACTGTGCATTCTTACCAGCTTCGTCTGTACTGCAGAATTCACACAAATGAATCACTCGATAAAGTTTAAAGGACGATTGGAACATCCATTTGGGCCTTTAATCTCAAACATAGATGTGTTGTATGGTAATAAGAATTTAAATTTTATGATGGTATTTTTGGAATATGTTGTCGTAAAATACACATATACTCAAAGGCGCTTTCATAGCAGCCTCATTCAGGATTACTGAATGACATCTCAATGTATTCGTCTACTGCACCACCTGCTGGACAGATTGTTTTATGCATCTAGTGCTGAGATGCAATAATAATAATAATAATAATAATAATAATAATAATAATAATAATAATAATGCATTGCTAAATGAATGTATAATACTATAAATAAAGTGAATCAAATTGTTCGGCCTCATTGATCTCATAACTGTAGGAATGTCGCATTCTATGGCATTACATTTATCTTCTTTTTCTCATTACATTGATCTATTTGTTGATCTTTTATACTTGATAGTTTATGCCTATTAGGCTTCTACAGATCTGAATTACTTGAATTAATTTCAGATTAATCCTTAGTACTTGTTCTTTGTCATGAATTTTGAACTATATGTAGTCAAAAATGTTATGCATGTTACAATATAGATTAATATGATTTTAAATTACATAAATCTTTTTTTAATCAACAAAATTGAAACACATTCAAACTATTTTACCATTTGAATGAATATTAAAAAATAAAAAAAGCTAATAAGTAACTGAAAAAACGAACCTAAAAGCATGAAAATATATAGGCTATTATTGCATTTTACAACGTTCAATTCTACATGATGCAGTACCACAAGGAGTACTTCTGTTTTTCAAAGGGCTTTGCAAAACATTTGCAGGTAAACAGAGCTTTTCTTCTAAAAAAAAAAATAAGAAGAAGAAAACCAGAGCTACACTCATATTTTTAGACGGTCCCTTACCCGTATAAGGCGTCACTGGTTAATCCGAACGTCTGCTAGCTCCCATGAGACGTCACACAGGTCACATAAACTACAACACATAGAGACTGTATCACCTAGATATCTCATAGAGACTGTGTCTGTTCCCCGAACTACCAAACACAATACCCTCACTAAATCATTTAGAAAAAATTTGATTAAGGTCAAACTTGAACAAAACAAACAAATTAAAAATAAACATCATATAAAAATAGGGCTACTAAACATTAGATCTCTTGCTACCAAAGCACTAATTGTCAATGAAATGATTACAGATCATAGATTGGATGCGCTCTGTTTGACTGAAACCTGGCTTAAACCGGATGAATATATTAGTTTAAATGAATCTACTCCCCAGGTTATTGTTATAAACATGAACCTCGCTCTGAAGGGTCGAGGAGGAGGTGTTGCTACAATTTACAGTGAAGTTTTTGGTGTTACTCAGAGGACAGGATATAAATGTAAGTCTTTTGAACTAATAATGCTTAATGTGACACCGTCAAATACAAATATAAATAAAAAATCTCTGTCGTCCTTTACCCTTGCTACAGTGTATAGATCACCCGGGCCTTATTCAGATTTCCTTAGTGAATTTGCAAATTTTTATCAGATCTTGTAGTTACTGTAGATAGAGCCTTAATTGTTGGTGACTTCAACATTCACATAGATAATGAAAATGATACATTGGGATTAGCATTTATCGATATTCTCAACTCTCTTGGAGTCAGACAAAATGTAACAGGACCAACTCATCGCCATAATCATAAGCTAGATTTAATTCTTTCATATGGAGTTGATGTTGATAATATAGAAATTCTGCAGCAGAGCGATGACATCTCGGATCATTACCTCGTCTCTTGCATGCTGCAATCAGCTAATGTTACTCAATCTACACCACGCTATCGTTCAGGTAGAACTATTCTTTCGACCACTAAAGATGACTTCACTAATACTCTTCCAGATCTATCTCATATACTCAATAAACCCCAAAGCCCAGAAGAACTTGATGAAATAACAAAACATTTAAATGCAGTCTTCTCTAGCACCCTTGATGTTGTCGCCCCACTTCGATTAAAGAAAATTAAAGAAATAAGCCCTGCACCATGGTACACACTCATGCTCTCAAGAGAGCAGCTCGGAAAATGGAGCGCATGTGGAAAAATACAAAATTAGAAGTATTTCAGGGTGCATGGAAGGATAGTGTCTGTAGCTACAAACACGCACTCAAAGCTGCCAGGTCAGCATATTTTAGTAAACTCATAGAAAATAACCACAACAATCCTAGATGTTTATTCAGTACTGTGGCTAAATTGGTTAGGAATAAAGCCTCAACCGAACCAGATATTACGTCACAGCTCAAGAGTAATGACTTCATGAATTTCTTTACAGATAAAATTGAAATAATCAGAAATAAAATTGGAATTATGCAATCATCTGTCATAGCACCTCAGAAAACAGTGTCGAATAATTTCCCTCATGGGCAACTTCAATCCTTCGCTATCATAGGTCATGAAGAGCTAACAAAACTTATCGAAACATCAAAAGCCACAACTTGTTTGTTAGATCCTATACCAACTAAGCTCTTAAAAGAGGTATCTCCTGTAATATCGGAACCTCTTCTTAATATCATTAACTCCTCGCTATGCTTAGGACATGTCCCAAGAAACTTTAAAATGGCAATTATCAAACCGCAAATTAAGAAGCCACAACTTGATCCTGGAGAACTTGCTAATTATAGACCGATTTCAAATCTCCCGTTTATGTCAAAAATACTAGAAAAGGTAGTATCCTCCCAAATATGTTCATTTCTACAGAGAAATAGTATATATGAAGAATTTCAATCAGGATTTAGGCCTCATCACAGTACAGAGACTGCACTTATCAGAGTTACAAATGACTTGCTCTTATCATCTGATCGCGGCTGCATTTCTCTTCTAGTGCTTTTAGATCTTAGTGCTGCATTCGACACGATAGATCACAACATTCTCTTGAATAGGCTGGAGAATTATGTTGGAATTTGTGGAGTGGCATTAGCATGGTTTAGGTCATATTTAGCAGACCGCTACCACTTTGTCTATTTAAATGAGGAATTGTCAAACCAAACAAAAGTAAAGTATGGAGTGCCACAGGGATCAGTTTTAGGGCCTCTGCTTTTCTCCATGTATATGCTTCCCTGGGAGATATTATCAGGAATCGTGGAATAAGTTTCCACTGCTATGCTGACGATACACAACTTTATATTTCTTCAAAACCTGATGAGATTTCACAATTCTCAAAATTAGCAGAGTGTATCAATGAAATAAAAGATTGGATGGCCAGAAATTTCCTTCTACTCAATTCTGACAAAACAGAGGTTCTAATTATTGGACCAAAAAACTCTAAAAATAAGCCACTAAAATATAATTTGACTCTAGATGGATGTACTGTTACATCATCTTCAACAGCAAAGAACTTAGGTGTTATATTTGATACCAATCTGTCCTTTGAAAATCAAATTACAAATGTTTGTAGAACAGCATTCTTCCACCTAAGAAATATTGCTAAATTAAGGCATATGCTCTCGGTTGCTGATGCCGAAAAACTAATTCATGCGTTCATGACCTCAAGACTAGATTATTGTAATGCATTACTGGGAGGATGTCCAGCAAGATCAATAAATAAACTTCAATTGGTTCAAAATGCAGCAGCCAGAGTGCTGACGAGAACCAAGAAATATGATCATATTAGCCCCATTTTATCATCGTTACATTGGCTACCTGTTAAATTCCGTATTGATTTTAAAATTCTGTTAACTACGTTACAAAGCTTTGAATGGTCTAGCTCCGCAGTACTTAAGTGATCTTCTAACACGCTATATTCCAACACGTTCATTAAGATCGCAAAATTCTGGCCTATTAATAGTTCCTAGAATATCAAAATCCACTAAAGGAGGAAGATCCTTTTCATATTTGGCTCCTAAACTATGGAATAGTCTCCCAAACACTGTTCGAGATGCAGACACACTCTCTCAGTTTAAGTCTAGACTAAAGACTCATCTATTTAGCCAGGCATACACCTAATTTATCCCACAATTAGGCTGCTTTAGTTGGGTCTGCCAGAACCAGAAACCAGAAACATTGAGCATGATCTCTAACTCTGCAATAAATTCAATGGCATCTACGCTTACATCTTTTTATTTGTTTCCCTGTCTCAACCTCGGGACTCCTATCCTGAGGTCACCAGAACCAGCTGGATCCAGCACCATTCCTGCTTCATGTTGGACTCCACTGCTACATGTCGCAGAATGATGATGACTAAATGCAGCCGGTGCCAGCCAAACATCACTTCAATCTATTATGACGGACTTCAGAGGATGAAATTATGCCAACTCCAACCTGCATCACCTCGGTCTATTTATGGACTACGATCCTGAAATGAAATGCTTAGACTAACAATTGCCAACAAAAGCCTTCATCAGCCAATTAACAAGGACAATTGCATCTATGTGAACTTCTGCAATTAATCAAGATGGACTTCAAAGACTTTGGTCATTAATCTTACAGTTCAAACACAATCTATGTTTAATCAATGACCCTTATCACTTAGTTTAATAATTTTAAACCATGATTTTACCTATACATAATTAATATTTACATTACATTCATAATGTTAGCCAGAGGGAACTGGCCCCCACAGTGAGTCTGGTTTCTCCCAAGGTTATTTTTCTCCATTAATCTACATCTTATGGACTTTTGTGTTCCTTGCCACAGTCGCCTACAGCTTGCTCACTGGGGTTATTAATACAATTATCATTTAATTATTTATAAACACTATTAAAATTCGTATTTTATCTAAATTACACAATGATGATTAATCGACTTTATAGACATTACAGTTCTTATCGTCTGTTAATGCTAATATTCTGTAAAGCTGCTTTGAAACGATGTGTGTTGTGAAAGGCGCTATACAAATAAAATTGACTTGACTTGACTATCTTGAACGCTTTCGCCGTGACGTCATCTCACCAATTTAAGTTAAGGACAAATCCCGTTTCTTTTCATCTTTAAAGACGGGACGGATGGCAACCCTATACTTTGCCTCACAACTATTTTGTTACTAACAAAGTGTAAGAAATCACATTTAACTCATATATAAGTGCTCTCTCAAAAGACTTAAAAATGATATTAACTCAACTGGCTCTTTGCACTTAGAGAAGTCTGAAACGTCATTTTTATTCTATTTTTTTTTTATTTATTTTTTATCTTAATTTCATTCAGTCTTATGTCAATCCCAGTTTTGTATTTTCTTTAAGTCATATTTGCTTTTAATATTTGGAAAAAAATAAATAAGGCATTTATTATAAACCTTATTTTTCTGTCAGAAAAATACCATATCCATAAAAGCAAATCATCCAAAAGCAAACTGCTCTTTTTGAGGTTCAAATATGAAATTAAACTATATTTTGAATCTTTTGAACTTTCAGAAAACTTGGTACTTAACGTGGACTGAAGAATGCAGACTAAAATTCTATATTACAAAGACAAACTATATGATACTCACAAAGAAATAGTCATACCTTGAAAATATACAATCAAACACTGGAAAAAGTGTCAATGTTTAAATATCTTGGTTTGTGGTTTGACGAGACATTGAGTTGGAAAAGGCACATCAGTAAAAAAGAAACTAAATGCAAACAAATTATTAACTGCATGCGTGCAGTGACCGGATATCATTGGGGTGATGCATTATGCATGTATCAAGGATTAATGTGATCTAATCTGGATTATGGCTGTGTCGTATTCAGTTCAGCGTCCAAGTCAGTTTTGAATAAACTGGATGTGATACAGGCTAGGGCTTTAAGAATCTGCTGTGGAGTAATTAAAACTTCTCCAGTAAATGCAATGAGAATATTGATGGGAAAAATGCCTTTGGATTTGAGGAGGGAGAAACTAGCTATAACATACCGGGTGAAACGGTAAAGGCAGGTAATGACTTTAGGTGGAAAACTGGACAGTGGGCCAAAAATATAGGAATTAATAGTATGTCATTTTGTCATGTGGTGCCTTTAGGTGGTAACCCATTTTGGAAAATCCCAGAACCAATGGCTGATATAAGTTTATTAGAAGAACAGAGGAATATGAAAGAGATATGTATTTACGGAAATATGGTGAGTACAATATTGAGCGAGAGATTTCATTAATTCATACAAATATATATACAGATGGTTCCAAAGATCCAATACATCAAAATGTTGGCATAGGAGTGTTTACACCTAAATTTAAAATATTGAAGATTCAAAAGATAATTAATTGTTTATCGATATATACTGCAGAATTGATTGCCATAATAGTAGGTTTGCAAAGGATAGAGCAAAAAAGACCGGATAAAGTGGTTATATGCTCTGATTCGGTTTCAGTCCTGAATAGTATTTTATCTGCAAGATCAAAAAGGGAAGCTTTACTCTTGGAAGTCTATTCTCTGTTGCACAGGTTAACAGTAAATTAAGTGATGATACAGTTTTGTTGGGTACCTGCACATGTTGGGGTGTTAGGAAATGAGGTGGCTGACAGATTAGCCAAAAGAGTTTTTGGTAAAAGAGAAAGTGTCAATGGGGAAATGTGAGATGAAAGCTATAATTCAGAAGGAATTAAATAAAGAATGGCAGGGAACATGGGATAGTAGTAGCAAAGGTAGGTGGCTTTATATAATCAGGAAGATGGCAAATAAATGGTCTATGGGAATGAATAGAAGTGAGGAATTATTGTTAGCTATTCTCAGACGGGGACATGCTTAAACTCAACTTTGCCAATCATGAGTAAGCAAATAGATGGATTGTGTGACAACACGTGGATTGTGTGACAACATGTTTCTAACATGACAACAGATATGTTAGAAAATGTGGCGCATGTACTGTTGGTATGTGATAAGTATAATAAATATTGTAAAAACTTATTTGAGAGCATTGAGGGTAGATCAGTAAGTCTAGAGGATATTTTGGGTCTAGCAGATACACACGTGTATAAAGCACTTTTCACCTTTCTACATGACACAGGTTTAAGATAGAAGAATATAATATGGTGCAATGCTTAGATTGGGACTGTGTGGGGATTTGGTAAAGGATGCTGAACACGCAGCACCATCTGATGGCGGATCCAAAATAGCTCTATGATCTTGGCAAAGGATCATGTTTTAGGCAAAAGGATGTTGGAAATAAAATAAGGTAGGTGGCGGTAATGCTCCTAGGAGTGAACGGCCATTAACAAGAAGAAGAAGAAGTAGTATCCGGAAGATACGTAAACCGCATACGTGAATCGAAAGACTCTAGGCACAACGTGCACAGTGCGACATTCTGCAGAGCACAAACCCAACAAAGAACAACATTCACTGAAGATAAACTGCTTTACAACACAGTAAGATGCAGTTCTGCCTTGCTAGCCATTGCATGTTTTATTTGCTCTTTATAAAAGTCACAATTTTATCTCTGGAAATGTTTGTTTACGGAAAGAGTTAGCTAGTTGTGTTATATGAGGTAAGCTAAGCTAAAGTTACGTACTGCCATGTTGAATCTGAAGACTCAAGATGAGAACTTCAAAGCTGAGATTCGTGATTATTTGCTTGCATAGGCTGCGGAGTATCTAAAAACGTAAAAAGTGTTGTCCAAACCGTTTGCATTTTAGATATGGTGATTATTCATCTCTTTTTTTTTTTTCTTTTTTTTTTTTTTTAACTAAGTAGCTGTTGTGGTTCTTAGTAGTTTCAGGTATTAATCAGGTTGGTGTATTGATCATCTGCAATTAAATCCATGACGATATTTGTTTATAATTTGCCTTGTGTAATTTTGTGTTTTCCATTGTCATTCCTCCCCTGTAGACGCTGCCATGGCAGCTGCATTCGCCTACAGAGGTGTTCCTGGGACAATGCCTCCAGGTGTTCCTCCACCACCTCCTGTTGCTACTCAGCTACCAGATTTCATGACAGAGGAAAAGCTGCAAGAGAAAGGTGTGTTCGTATGACTTCTCAGTGTTGCATTGTGCATATAGTGTTTTGCTTTTGGCTTTTTTAACATTGCCTCTCTTGCAGCTCGGAAATGGCAGCAACTGCAGGCAAAACGCTACTCTGAGAAGAGGAAATTTGGCTTTGTGGATGCCCAGAAAGAGGACATGCCGCCTGAGCATGTTCGCAAAATCATCAGAGATCATGGTGACATGACCAACAGGAAATTCCGTCATGACAAGAGGGTCTACCTTGGGTAAGCACATTTGCAATCATATTACCTTGGCAGTCTATTCATTTGTTTTATGCTATTGCATTTGATTGTTATAAGTAAGTTACAGGAGTAGAATCTGTATCTGTTGCTCCCTGTCTGCAGAGCCCTGAAATATATGCCGCATGCAGTGCTCAAACTGCTGGAGAACATGCCCATGCCCTGGGAGCAGATCAGGGACATTCCTGTACTCTACCACATCACAGGAGCCATTTCGTTCGTAAACGAAATCCCATGGGTTATTGAGCCAGTATACATTGCGCAGTGGGGGTAAATTGTAATATTTGCTCACATAGCTAAGCCCTGAAAATTACAAGTATGATAATGTAATCTGATCTCCTTTGCATGTTTAGAGCAGAGATTAAACCAATCTTTCTGTTTTGACCAGTGCAATGTGGATCATGATGCGTCGTGAGAAGAGAGACAGGCGGCACTTCAAACGCATGCGTTTCCCTCCATTTGATGATGAAGAGCCTCCACTAGATTATGCAGATAACATTCTGGATGTGGAGCCCCTGGAGGCAATCCAGATGGAGCTGGATCCAGATGAAGACTCCTCTGTGACAGACTGGTTCTATGAGCATCAGCCCCTGAAGGACACCACCAAGTGAGTGCTGGTGAAGGTTATGAAAATGTTCAATCCATGTCCATCCGATTGCTCATGATTACGTTTTTTTTTTCTTCCACAGATATGTGAATGGGACCACATATAGACGCTGGCAGTTCACATTGCCAATGATGTCCACACTGTATCGATTGGCCAACCAGCTGCTGACTGGATTTGGTGGATGGCAACTACTTCTACTTGTTTGACTTGAAGGCTTTCTTCACCTCCAAGGCTTTGAACATGGCCATTCCTGGGGGTCCCAAATTTGAGCCCCTTGTCAGAGACATTAACCTTCAGTATGTGCCATCTCCTTCATTTCAGTAGTTCAACCTGTTGCTTAATCGGTCATTACTTTTTCTGTACTGCCGAAGTATAACATATGTAATTTTGTATTTTTTACAGGGATGAAGACTGGAATGAGTTCAATGACATCAACAAGATCATCATCAGACAGCCAATCAGGACCGAATACAAAATTGCATTCCCTTACCTGTACAATAACCTGCCACATCATGTGCAACTCAACTGGTACAGAACGTTATGCCTTGGTGTATATAATTGTGCAGAAGTACTTCTTTTGTTAAGGCACTCATTTTTTACTCCTGTGCAGGTACCACACACCCAACGTGGTGTTCATCAAGACTGAGGATCCTGATCTGCCTGCCTTTTACTTCGACCCGCTGATCAACCCCATCTCTCACAGGCACTCTGTTAAAGTCAGTAACTGTGTAAATTGCTATATTTTCCAGCTCACAAATTTCTTCCCACACATGTTAATTCTGAGTCTTTCTTCACAGAGCCAGGAGCCATTGCCAGATGATGATGAAGAATTTGAACTCCCTGAGTACGTAGAGCCATTCTTAAAGGAAACGCCCCTCTACACTGACAACACAGCTAATGGAATTGCATTGTTGTGGGCACCTCGTCCATTTAATCTTCGTTCAGGAAGGACCAGACGAGCCATTGATGTCCCTCTCATCAAAAACTGGTTGGCGTAGAACAGTATACATACCATTTGACTACGTCACTCATGTGGGATCCTTTTATTTATATATATTTTCTCGTAATGTCCTTAGGTACCGTGAGCACTGTCCTGCAGGCCAGCCTGTGAAGGTGCGAGTGTCTTACCAGAAGCTCCTGAAGTACTATGTGCTAAATGCTCTGAAACACAGACCTCCTAAAGCACAGAAAAAGAGGTGAGCATAAATTATTTATTCTAGAACATGTTCTACACAAATTCTTTATCTCTGAAAAGTGTTGATTAGTGGTCAACCTATATGGGTTTTTCAATGGTCGATACAATATCTAGAGAGCAGGATGGTCAATATAAATTCCGATTGACATACTACAATTATAAACTGATTTGCCAACAGCAAATCAGATGTACACAATTTCTAAAGTGAAGCTAACACTTTAAGCATTATTTACTCAAATTTGCTTAAATTTCAAAACAAAGTGTTGACTCTCCATTGACAAATCTATTGATAGATTTTGTAACTGATACAAGGGGAATATAACACTTCTGTTAAACGGCCATGCAAACGCTGTTGTCGGCCTATGCTGAGAATCCTAAAATGGCCAAATATCGGCTGATTAATCAGCCTGGCTGGTATATCGGTCTATACCTAGTTTTGATGCGTCTTAACAATGGGTGTATTTTGTATTTTCCCTGTCATCTTTAGATACCTGTTCCGTTCCTTCAAGGCCACCAAATTCTTCCAGTCTACAAAGCTGGACTGGGTGGAGGTTGGCCTCCAGGTGTGCCGGCAGGGCTACAACATGCTGAACCTGCTGATTCACAGAAAGAACCTCAACTATCTCCACTTGGACTACAATTTCAACTTGAAGCCTGTCAAGACCCTCACAACTAAGGAGCGTAAAAAGTCCAGATTCGGGAATGCGTTCCACTTGTGTCGTGAGGTTCTGCGTTTGAGCAAGCTTGTAGTGGACAGTCATGTACAATACAGGCTTGGAAATGTTGATGCTTTTCAGGTACAATATATACATGACATGTCTAGAACATATTAACTTAATTCTGCATATATTGCCCTTCGCCTAAAGCTTGACTTTTGTCTCTATACTGTAGCTGTCAGATGGGTTGCAGTACATCTTCGCCCATGTGGGTCAACTGACTGGCATGTACCGCTACAAGTACAAGCTCATGAGGCAGATCAGAATGTGCAAAGACATAAAGCATCTCATTTACTACCGTTTCAACACAGTGAGTACTCAATTAAGCATGTGATGGTATAACATTTTCATGGCATGATAATTACTGAAGCTTTTATCGCAATATACATCAGTGTTTCTGAACTGGTGGGTCGCAGGTCTATTCGGACCGGGTCACGGACAGCAGGGAAAGAACAATGCCATGGTTCTCCCACTGAAGATTTTTTTGGCGACCGCCCAAGTGATAGAGATTATTTAATGATAATATAATGTTTAATGATAATCTCGCATTCAGTTAAAGGCTTCTCATCTGCACTGCAATAATTTCACAGTGCGATTAAAACCTTTGCACAAGTGTAACGGTACTAGCACATGCTAATGCTCTGCTCTCTGACATGCATGTGCAACAACTGGGCTTCCCTCAATATTGCTGTGTGCAGACCTCAAAACTGCTGTGACCCATTTTAATTTTAGTGAGACTTTTCTAGTTTGAAGTGTTACAGAGGAAGTCAAGTCAAACCCATCATACAGGCAGCCCTGACATGCCAAACAGCACTGAGGAAAAGAGCAACACTGCTATGTGCAAAAAAAAATCAGCGGGGGCCTGAGTGTTTCCTGCAATTGCAGAGCAGTTATTGGGCCATATCGGGAATTTATGACAAAATATCACTTAAGATCAGCTGTTGATTATGATGATAATATAGATGACATATGTCAATGTTTACTCTTAATTGTTTATATTGTAATACGTTGTAGATTATTGTAAGAGTGCACAGTTCATATCCTTTGTTTGAATGAGCAGCTGGAAGCAGTGAAGTGCAAACATTTCAAAATAAGAGCCCCCAGTGCATTTTAACATTAAAGTGCCTTTAAAGTTAAAAGCTCTTTTAATATTTTAATTTTTTGTGGGTTTGTTTTCGTATGGTATGGGGGTACTGTATTCAATTTATTTGTTCAAGTCTTGTAAAAGGACTTAAATTTGATTTTAAAAACTCTGCAGCAACCCTGGTATACATTTATTATTATTATTACGGTGTTGAATTGCATTACAAAAATGGGTTGAAAGATAAACAAACTTTATTGTTCTCTTATTAACAAGTTAAATTTTTCAAAATCAACCTGACCTTTAAATGAACGGGTAACCAAGAACTTTGAAAAGAACCCTGAACATTTGGAAAAAACATCCATCAACACCATAGATAAATAGCCAAATATAACATGAAGTTGATGTCTTCATATTGAAATGGTCATTATGTGGGGCCACTTATTACAGGCCTACAACTTGACTTGTTGAGGCTAATGTTAAAGTAAGACTTACAGTAGTGTGCATTGTTGCTAATATATCTAGGTGCTAGCAACAAATTTAATAACTGCAATTTTCCTCTCATTTTATGGCAACGTATGATTTGGTGGTGTTCCAACTTAAAATGAATATTGAAATCCTCATTGTGCTACATTACTATTATTATTTACAGGACTTGGTATTAGCTGATTACAACTGTATTTTAGTTGTTACTATAAGCAAACTATTCAACAGTCACTTGAAAGCAAGCTACACATTATCTGCAAATGGCAACAACAGTTTCTTTGTTGTGTTAGTTGTCTATTAGTTTTCAAAAACAGTTTGGGAAACAAGCAGAACTGTCACAACTAACCTGTCTCGCAGATGAATGAACATGTTGAAGGTGTTGCTATGTTTTTCGCTGCATGTTTGGAGATGGTTTCCATTTGTGCAAAACAACAATGCCTTTGCGTTTTTATGTAACCCAAATACTTCCACACTTCTGATTGACCTGGGTTTGAAATTAACTTTTTAAACGTACTTTTCCTTGATGCCTAAACACAGCCAATCACCAGCACTAGATTTGGGCACATCTAGCATGCTACATGCTTATTACTGATGTTGACAAGATTGACCCCTTAGGTATCGAAATTTGGTACCGAACGACAACATTTTTCGATACTCGATTGTTTCAAGGCAATTCGGTCGGTGCCTACAAGCCACTCCACATTTTCTCTAGCCAAAATCCTCCACCTCACAAAAATGATAAAGGTAACTGGAGACTGTAACTGCTTGCATTTTTTGGAACCATTTTAACAAGAACGATATTGGTTTAGCAGGACACAAGGAACCTTTAGAATATCTATGTCATGGACCATTAGAACAGGAGAAAAAAATCTGTCAATATTTTGTCCATGAAGAGTTTACCAGTGCTCTGTCATTGTTTATCAGTTGCATTTGTAATAAGGCCGTTACCACATACACCACAAAAGTTGATAGTCTTTTCTAAAAAATAAATAAATATTGTATATATTTTTTTTAAACATAATGGCCTAAACACATTTAGAAACTTTTAATTACAACTTTTACAGTTGTAATAAAAGTAAATTCTAATAGATTCTCTAAAAGTTTAAATGTAAACCTATACAAGTTACTTGTTTTTAGTATTTCAAATTGTTTGTAAGGATGACGATTTTGTATTTTTAAAACCGATCATATGTATTATTTGTTTACTTTTTACCTCATCAGTGCTGTTTAAAATAAAAAGGCTGTCTAGCATTTTCATATTCGACTTCCTTCATATAAAGCTTTATACTTAAGGGTTCTCTGTAGAATTAAAATGGCCCTGATATGACTGTGTAAAGCAGTTTTACTGAATACTGTAAAAATGCCTTTACTCAATGGCACCAATTATGTCACTCCAAGTGAATCGGTATTGTCTGTAACTGTTATGTTATAGATGCTATCCCTTGCATCTAAGATGGCTCGTATTTTTATAGGGCCCAGTTGGAAAAGGTCCAGGCTGTGGGTTTTGGGCTCCTGGATGGCGAGTCTGGCTGTTTTTCATGAGAGGCATCACCCCTCTTCTGGAGCGGTGGCTCGGCAACCTTCTGGCTAGGCAGTTTGAGGGTAAAAATGTGGTTTTGGTTTATTTAAAAAAATATGTAGAAGAATGTTAAACGATAGCAATGTAGTAGAATCAATGCTTGATACCATTTAGGTCGACACTCTAAGGGTGTTGCCAAGACTGTGACCAAACAGCGTGTGGAATCTCACTTTGATCTGGAGCTGAGAGCTGCTGTGATGCACGACATCCTGGATATGATGCCTGAGGGTATTAAACAGAATAAGGCCAGAACCATCCTGCAGCACCTCAGTGAGTCATGGAGGTGCTGGAAGGCCAACATCCCTTGGAAGGTACAATTTTCTCGCATGCATGCTGCCCATTTATTTTATATTACAGTTACTTCTAGTTAGTATGGGCTGAGGAAAAATAAAAGATAACATTTGAAGTTTATTATGGTATACATTTTTTTTTTTTTTAATTGTCTTTGCAGGTTCCAGGACTTCCAACCCCTATTGAGAACATGATCCTTCGCTATGTGAAGGCTAAAGCTGACTGGTGGACCAACACTGCTCACTACAACCGTGAGAGAATCAGGCGAGGAGCCACTGTGGATAAGACTGTGTGCAAGAAGAACCTAGGACGTCTCACTCGACTCTACCTGAAGGCAGAGCAGGAGAGGCAGCACAATTACCTGAAGGTACATTTCTTGGGGAACATAATTACAAGAAGTCATTAATGGCTTTGAACACATTAATGTTTCTGTGAAAGAACACCGTTTAGGGTGATGTTCGCTTTTATCTTGTAGGATGGGCCTTACATCACAGCTGAAGAGGCCGTTGCCATCTACACCACCACAGTGCATTGGCTGGAGAGTCGTAGGTTCTCTCCAATTCCATTCCCCCCTCTCTCCTACAAACATGACACTAAACTGCTCATCTTGGCTCTGGAGAGACTCAAGGAGGCTTACAGGTCAGACCAGAACTTCCTGCTTCTGACATCATTATTATATCACTATAAAGCAGGTTGTAAATTACTGCGTTTGATTACATTTATATAAGTTGTCATCGTGCTTTTCCTTTCTGCTGTATCTAGTGTGAAGTCTAGGCTGAACCAGTCACAGCGTGAGGAGTTGGGTCTGATTGAGCAGGCCTATGATAACCCTCACGAGGCTCTGTCTAGAATCAAACGTCACCTCCTCACTCAGAGAGCCTTCAAAGAGGTTAGCGCACATGTACCATTTCAGTGCACTTCATATAACCACAAAGTCCTTCTTAGCCTGTTGCTAGTCCAAGCTTACATCTAAAGATGTGCTTTCCTCTGTAGGTGGGTATTGAGTTCATGGACCTTTACAGTCACCTGGTGCCAGTTTATGATGTTGAACCTCTGGAGAAGATCACAGATGCCTACCTGGATCAGTACCTCTGGTATGAGGCAGATAAGCGCAGACTTTTCCCACCATGGATCAAACCAGCTGACACAGAGCCTCCACCTCTGCTGGTGTACAAATGGTGCCAAGGTGAGATGGGAACTCATACTGCCTTCTATTGGTTGACTTGATGAGGCTTTAAACTGTAATAATATAATTATGGTTTTCTAAAAACAGTTCACTATTTCGGTTTAGTGGTTTGTGTTCAGGAAACTGATCTGTATTTATTTGTTCCATCCAGGTATCAACAACCTGCAGGATGTGTGGGAGACAGCAGAAGGCGAGTGTAACGTCATGCTGGAGTCTCGCTATGAGAAGATGTACGAGAAGATTGACTTGACATTACTGAACAGACTTCTGCGTCTCATAGTGGATCACAATATTGCTGATTACATGACAGCCAAAAACAATGTTGTCATCAATTATAAGGTCTGTTTCCTGCACACATAAAGAGTCCCTTGCAAACGTTTTCCCTCTCTAAGGGTTTGAAAATGTCAAAGTAGTCTTGTTTATGTTAAATCTTCTGTAATTTCTCAGTTTGATTTTAGCTTTCTTTGTTTTCTCCTAATAGGACATGAACCACACCAACTCGTACGGTATTATCCGAGGGCTGCAGTTTGCTTCTTTCGTCGTGCAGTATTATGGGCTGGTGATGGACTTGCTGGTGCTGGGTCTGCAAAGAGCCAGTGAAATGGCTGGACCTCCTCAGATGCCCAATGACTTCCTCAGCTTCCAGGACACAGTCACTGAGAGTGCCCATCCCATCCGCTTGTACTGCAGATACATAGACCGTATTCATATTTTCTTCAGGTCAGATGAGATGTCAGAGATTATTTAAATGTTCTTACTAAAGGCTACAGTAGCAGAAGTTTTATCTAATGGTTCCTCTTTATCTACAGGTTCTCAGCTGATGAGGCTAGAGATCTGATCCAGAGGTATCTGACTGAGCACCCTGACCCCAACAACGAGAACATTGTGGGCTACAACAATAAAAAATGCTGGCCCAGAGATGCTAGGATGAGACTGATGAAACATGATGTGAACTTGTAAGCCCTCTTGGCATTTACTCTTCTTGAACCCCTTAATGGATCATAGACTGAAATATACATAGTCTAACTGAGTTTCTTTTAAATCTCCCAGGGGCCGTGCTGTCTTTTGGGACATCAAGAATCGCCTCCCTCGTTCTGTAACCACAGTTCAGTGGGAGAACAGCTTTGTGTCAGTCTACAGCAAGGACAACCCCAATCTGCTTTTCAACATGTGCGGCTTTGAGTGTCGCATCCTGCCCAAGTGCCGCACCAGCTATGAGGAGTTTACTCACAAAGATGGCGTCTGGAATTTGCAGAATGAGGTAAACAAGTTAAAGAATGGTGAATGATACTCTTGGAAATCTGGGTTAGGAATGGCCAGTGGATAAATGTATATGTATATTGATTATCAGGTAACAAAGGAAAGAACAGCACAGTGTTTCCTTCGTGTAGATGATGAATCTATGCAGAGGTTCCACAACAGAGTACGACAGATTCTGATGGCCTCTGGCTCCACCACCTTTACCAAGGTATGTGCCATGAATCTCAACACTTCCAGAACAAACTTAAAATAATAAGCACTTTTTTAAGAATGGTAGTACTGTCAGGCAATACCTTTTTATCTCTGTTATTTGTCTAACTCATTACCTATATTTGTGTGTTCAAACTTCCTCAGATTGTGAACAAGTGGAACACTGCTCTGATTGGTCTGATGACCTACTACCGTGAAGCTGTGGTCAACACGCAGGAGCTCCTGGATCTGTTGGTGAAGTGTGAGAATAAGATCCAAACCCGTATCAAGATTGGGCTGAACTCCAAAATGCCCAGCCGTTTCCCTCCTGTGGTGTTTTACACCCCAAAGGAGCTAGGAGGACTGGGGATGCTTTCCATGGGACATGTACTGATCCCACAGTCTGACCTGAGGTAAATTACTTTTGGAATGCTCGCTACCATATTTGTCGATTCCAACCCAACTTTACAAAACTGCATGAAATTAAGATGATTTTGTGGATGCCTCCAAAGTTTTTCTGTGTCTACTTAAGATGGTCGAAACAGACTGATGTGGGCATCACTCATTTCCGTTCTGGTATGAGTCATGAGGAGGATCAGCTTATTCCTAATCTGTACCGTTACATCCAGCCTTGGGAGAGTGAGTTCATTGATTCCCAGAGAGTTTGGGCTGAATATGCACTCAAGAGACAAGAGGCCATTGCCCAGAACAGGTACTGTTCTCTCAGCCAAACCTACATCTTGCAGTTGTTGATATATTCAGTCTAATAAATGAAGGTGTGATCATATTTAGGCGTTTGACACTGGAGGATCTGGAAGACTCCTGGGACCGAGGTATTCCACGTATCAACACACTCTTTCAGAAGGACAGACACACTCTTGCCTATGACAAGGGCTGGAGAGTCAGAACAGACTTCAAGCAATACCAGGTAAAGCACTTTCCCTCTGGTACAAGAATGAGTGTTAAAGCAATGCTAGGGATTTTCCAGATGCATCTGTGTGTTGTGTTTAAAGCTTTGGAGTGTGTTTTCAGGTGTTGAAGCAAAATCCATTCTGGTGGACCCACCAAAGGCATGATGGAAAACTGTGGAATCTGAACAATTATCGTACAGACATGATCCAGGCACTTGGAGGAGTGGAGGGCATTCTAGAACATACACTGTTCAAGGGAACCTACTTCCCCACCTGGGAAGGTCTTTTCTGGTAAACCCTTTCAGTGCTCATCAGTGTATTGAAGTTGAACATACATTTTGAATGCAGTCTTAATAAACTTAAACTTAAGAATTGGATAGCATGTAAATTCAGTTCAGTTAAGCTTTGTTGTTGTTTGATCTTCATACCATGGTGGCTCACTGGTTTTGGATTCTCATTGTTTTCATTTCCATAGGGAGAAGGCCAGTGGTTTCGAGGAGTCCATGAAATGGAAGAAACTCACCAATGCTCAGAGATCTGGTCTGAACCAGATTCCTAACCGACGATTCACTTTGTGGTGGTCTCCTACTATCAACAGAGCCAATGTTCGTCTGAATCCCTGAAGCCATATACTTAGTTTCCATCCAACTATTTTTATGGGAATTTAAAATTTGTGCTCAAGAGCACCCAAATGGAAATGCAAAAGGGGGACTAAAGCAGTTGTCATAATGAATCAGCTGCTCAAATAGTCTTCAACATCACAATATCTTAATTTTGTTTTTGGTTACAAACATTCAAACAATCACCAAATAAAAGTTTAAATCTATTACAGTCAGAGCGCACTGTTAATGCAGTGCTGCTACCATGTTTTCTGACGTCAAACAAAGAATGTACAAACTAGTCAATCCATTCAAGCCTTCTCCGATTTAAAATTTTTTTTTTTTTAATTACAGCGTGCATTAAATAACTCATGCTTGCGGATCCGTCAGTACAGGAGAAGCTAGCTTTGAAAAGGTTAAAGTGGGTCCTCGCAATCTATCAGAACAGTTTTGAGTGCGGGTGCTCATGGATATATGGAGGCTGGTGGTTTTTGTGCATAGCAGCCATTTCAGCACTCATATGAGATCTAAATTAATTCTGCGGCATTTAATAAAACGATGGGCATTTGTTCCAAAACCACAAATGCAACTCTCCCCAAAGCAAGGAGATCATTCAGCTGCTCCATCATGACAAAGCGGGCTCAATCAAGATAATTTACATAACCTAGTAGATGATTTTTGGTCTAATTTTTTAAAATGCACTTAAAGCCAAACATTTGGTGGACACCCAGCTAGTGTTTTAGACTGAATATTTAAATTCAGTGATTTCATAAAACTCACTTTCTGTTTTTGACCTTTTAGGTCTATGTGGGTTTCCAAGTGCAGTTGGACCTCACTGGAATCTTCATGCATGGTAAAATTCCAACCCTCAAGATCTCTCTGATCCAGATCTTCAGAGCTCACTTGTGGCAAAAGATTCATGAGAGCGTTGTCATGGATCTCTGTCAGGTAAGAATATGTCCTTTTAATGGCTTATGTTGTACATGCCTGATATTTAACAAGGCTGTTTCACACTAAAGCATTACTGTTTTTTTACTCAGACTGATCAGGAAGCTTCTGTTTGTTCTGTGTAGGTGTTTGACCAAGAGCTGGATGCTCTGGAGATTGAAACTGTCCAGAAAGAGACTATCCATCCCAGGAAGTCCTACAAAATGAATTCCTCCTGTGCTGACATTCTGTTGTTTGCCTCCTACAAGTGGAACGTCTCACGTCCCTCGCTTCTAGCAGACTCCAAGTAAGTGTGACTAAGCTTAATAAGCACATCAGTCCTTACAATATCAAGAAGCTAAATTCTCTTGATTTATATAATGTTTATTCTCATGTCTTAATTACTCCTGACACAAATGGAAAATTCAAATGTCTCAAATGGTTAATGTATATTGTATTTTAAATATTTATTTATTTGGCTGCCTTCTACAGGGATGTTATGGACAGCACAACAACACAGAAGTACTGGATTGATATTCAGCTCAGATGGGGTGACTATGACTCCCATGACATTGAGAGATATGCCAGGGCCAAGTTCTTGGACTACACCACTGACAACATGAGTATTTACCCATCACCCACTGGGGTCCTGATTGCTATTGATCTGGCATACAATCTGCACAGGTCAGTGTTTTATGTCATGTTATGTGTGTTTATTACTCATATTTTGTTTACTCTGTAAACATCACAGAGATAAGCACAGTATTGGTTACACATCCAAAAACAGGTGAGATCTTCACTCTGCTCATTGCTGTTGTCATCTAATTGATTTTGTCTGTTCCTTCTTTGTAGTGCCTATGGAAACTGGTTCCCTGGAGCCAAGCCCTTGATCCAGCAGGCTATGGCGAAGATAATGAAGGCCAACCCTGCTCTGTATGTGCTGAGAGAGCGAATCCGTAAGGGTCTGCAGCTCTACTCTTCAGAACCCACTGAGCCTTACCTATCTTCTCAGAATTATGGAGAGCTTTTCTCTAACCAAATCATCTGGTTTGTGGATGACACCAATGTGTACAGAGTCACCATCCACAAGGCAAGTGAATGCAACATCATCCACATGTCCTTCTGGGACTTCATATTACAATCTTCAAAGAATTTGATATGAAACTGTATAATTTTTTATTTTTTTTTATTGGTTAATCTTGTCCCTGTTTTAGACCTTTGAAGGTAACTTAACGACCAAACCAATCAATGGAGCCATTTTCATCTTCAACCCCAGAACTGGACAGCTTTTCCTTAAGATCATTCACACATCTGTATGGGCAGGACAAAAGCGTCTTGGACAGGTCAGTCTGTCACTCTGTCTTATATTTCTCTCAGTGCAATTCCTTTTTGCTTTAATTCTGCATGAAACACATTTGACCCTTTTTTTTTTTTTTTTTTTTTCTCTCGTGAGTTGCTCATTTTCTTTCTGTATGTTTATGTAGCTGGCCAAATGGAAGACTGCTGAAGAAGTGGCTGCCCTTATCCGATCACTGCCTGTTGAAGAGCAGCCCAAGCAGATTATTGTGACCAGGAAGGGCATGTTGGATCCTCTTGAGGTTAGAAACACAAATGAACACTGTAAAAGACAAATACAGTGCGGAGTAACACTTAAACCTATTGTGCAATTTTGTTATTGGTGCTCCCGTTTGCCAGAGCGATCTCACCCCAAACTCATTCAATAGTTTGAGCTAGTAGGGGATGGGCGGAGCAGTGAAGGACGCTCACAATATAAAAATACATTTTCAAAACAGTTTTGATAGTGCATGGGAGGCTCAGTGTTTATAATTTTGAGGGAGGTGCACTCGTGAATGCATGCTTTTAGTTTTCAATGAACAATAAACTGGGATAGTAGAATGTATTTTGATATAAATGTACATACTTCACCTTTAAATCAAGGGTGTGTTGACCAATAGTTCCGCTATTTCCTCAGGTGCACTTGTTGGACTTCCCCAACATTGTCATCAAGGGCTCTGAGCTACAGCTGCCCTTCCAGGCATGTCTGAAGGTAGAGAAGTTTGGAGACCTCATTCTGAAAGCCACAGAGCCTCAAATGGTCCTGTTCAATCTGTATGATGACTGGCTGAAGACAATCTCTTCTTACACTGTAAATATATAGCTCTTATTCCATGATTTTGATCAACAATTACATTTAAACTATTACTAGGAATTTAAATAGTAATATGTATTTTTGTTGCTTAGGCATTCTCTCGTTTGATCCTAATTCTGCGAGCACTTCATGTCAACAATGACCGTGCTAAAGTTATTCTGAAACCTGACAAGACCACAATCACCGAGCCCCACCACATCTGGCCCACTCTGACTGACGAGGAGTGGATCAAAGTGGAAGTGCAGCTCAAAGATCTTATTCTCGCTGACTATGGCAAGAAGAACAAGTGAGTGTTGAACAAATGCTGACTTCAATTGCATATAAAACAAATATATCGGTGTTATATTTGTGCAAACACATTTGATCATGACTTTTTCCTCCCCCTCAGTGTGAATGTTGCATCTTTGACCCAGTCTGAGATCAGGGACATCATCCTGGGTATGGAGATCTCTGCTCCATCCCAGCAGAGGCAGCAGATCGCTGAGATTGAGAAGCAGACCAAGGAACAGTCTCAATTAACAGCCACACAGACTCGCACTGTCAACAAGCATGGAGATGAGATTATCACCTCGACCACCAGCAATTACGAGACACAGACCTTCTCCTCCAAAACTGAATGGAGAGTTAGGTATGGAACTCTATCAAAGATTTTCTCACGAATACCTTCTATGTTTCTAATCTTTTTAGACTGGTTTAACTTTTATCATGATCTCACAGGGCAATCTCTGCTGCTAACTTGCACTTGCGTACCAACCACATCTATGTGTCATCTGATGACATCAAAGAAACTGGCTATACTTACATCCTTCCCAAGAATGTTCTGAAGAAGTTCATTTGCATCTCAGATCTGCGTGCCCAGGTGATGTTTTAATTGATTTATGGATTTTGTCTTATGGACTTTTGTTCCCCTTGTATTTCTGATTGAATGTTTTGTTTCCATCTATATATTTTTTCATTACTGTAGATTGCAGGGTATCTATATGGAACCAGCCCTCCAGATAACCCTCAGGTAAAGGAGATTCGCTGCATAGTGATGGTGCCACAGTGGGGTACTCATCAGACTGTTCACCTGCCCAACCAGCTGCCTCAACACGAATACTTGAAGGTCTGTATTTTATAACTATTTTATATGCATCCATTCCTACAATGAGGGCTTGTTTTATTTATATATATATATATATATATATATATAATTATAGGGTTGATTTAAGTGCTATGTGAAGGACTTTTACATTCATATTAATTTCTACCATATTTCCTCAAGGTGGCGCTTATTTGCGACAGGATGATTTCAGCCCTTCATTATTTTTTTATAACTTAAATGCAAAAATGCTGTTATTCCATTTAAAGTTCAGATTCAAAGCTTTGAAAGGATACCGCATATGTATTCGGGGTAGTTTAACAAACTTATTTAGCAAAATGGTGCCCCCCATGGCCCTGCCAACGTGTTAATGTAGTGCCATTAACTCTTTCCCCGCCAAACACGGAATTTTCCGTGTTTTATGAAAAAACGCTTCCTCGCCAAACACGGAATTTTCCGGGTTTCCGTGTTTTAGGTGTTGTACAGTAAGGAAGACTTTGAAAGAGTACGCAACTCTTTGATCAAAGAAACAGACTGCGATCGTCTCAAACATGAGTATTGGAGTATTGAGAAGTGGAGTATCGAGAAGCTCAAAATATCAGACATAAATATGCCTTTTTATCAGCTTTTTGTCTGAAATGTTGTTTTTTGACAAAACCGACCTCTGTTCAAGTCGCAATAAAAAAAGAACAAATGAAGATAAAATAAAATCGTTTTTTTTGCCTAAAAGCAGAGGCTCAGATCTTTATTGTGATATATAGCATCTTCATATATTCATGGAAGAAAATATTCTGCGGGCCATTAAAGTTTAGCGAAAATCGTCAAAAACCCTGGCGGTGGCTGGCAACTTTTTTTAAAAAACGCTGGCGGGGAAAGAGTTAATTCTAAAAAAAATTATGCGTTTAAAAATGTAATGCTATTAAGCATGCCCCTTGAGCCGTACATAAATTCTGTAATAGAAGTGCATATTTTCCTACCATCAGGTAGGTTTTTATCAAGTTTGAACATCTAACTTCATGTTTTTACAAGCCTCTTAAGCAGGGGGCAATCAGGGCCCCTAAAAGTTCAAATGCTTTACTCATCTGACACAATAATGCAATATATTTCAAAATGATTTTTCAATTATTTAGAACTATTTAGTAGTGCTGTCAGTGGATACATTTTTTTTTTTTTTTAAATCACGATTAATCGAATACTTTTTCATACTTAATTGTGATTTAAAATTAATTTTGAAAGTGCTGAATTTGTTTATATATGTACTTCTGTTCTTGTCAAAATGCATGTATTAAATTTATGAGGGAAAAAAACAAAACAATATGTAACAAGTTATTTTTACATTTTACAAACACAGCCTTCCACAGTATAAAGATGGAAATGCACTGAAATATCACTGATTCAAGTAACATTAAATGTTTCTCAAAGTGTAAGTGAGAGTTTGACTAATTAAAGAACTGTTATCCACATAGCTTGCATATCTATTGCAATGCACATTAGATATGAGGCTCTTATCCGTCACAATATGAATATGCCGTTAGACTGGTTGTTTGCTTTGCTTCAGCAATCATGAAGCCGTATTCATGAGTCATGACATTGCAAAGGTTCTGCCCTTTTCCGAACAGTTTATATTCTGGTTTATGCTTTATTAATGGTAAATGCATTAATCACGATTAAGAAAAATGAACGCATGAAACTTCTTTTCATTAATCTCATACTTTAACACATTAACTTTGACAGTACTATTGTTTGGATTATGTATTATGTATTTTTTTTATAAATATTTAATATTGAAATTAATTTGTATAATTGATTGGCATGCCATCTTATTCAGTGAAAATGTATAATCAATATGATAGCCTTGGTTATATACTTGTTTTTTTGTCAGCAGTCTCCATCTTCCCAACTGTAAACAGTTTGTATTCAATCTCTGTGTTTAGGAAATGGAGCCTCTTGGATGGATCCATACACAGCCTAATGAATCACCCCAGCTGTCTCCGCAGGATGTCACCACCCACGCAAAGGTCATGGCAGATAACCCATCCTGGGATGGCGAGAAGACTATCATCATTACTTGCAGGTACAAATCGAACACAAACATGTTTATCTTTGCCTTTGTTATTTGCTCACTTAAACATCCATGTAATTATTGTCTGGTAAGATTTATGCACATTATAAGACTGGCTTTAGTAAAGTAATTTGTTATAAACATTTTGATTGCTTGTCTAGTTTCACTCCTGGTTCCTGCACGCTGACTGCTTACAAGCTAACACCCAGTGGATACGAATGGGGCAGGCAAAACACAGATAAGGGTAATAACCCCAAGGGTTACTTACCTTCTCACTACGAGAGAGTCCAGATGCTCTTGTCTGACCGTTTCCTGGGATTCTTCATGGTGCCTGGCCAGGTCTCCTGGAACTATAACTTCATGGGTGAGCACGGCCTAATTTTTACAGTTAAAAAGACACCTCAAATGATTATACATAATTGGTTGCAGTGACTCTTATCAGTTGACATTTCTTGTGTTTGACAAAATGTGCTTTTCTTACCCTTCCCTCATCATTCTAGGTGTCCGTCACGATCCCAACATGAAGTACGACCTACAGTTGTCCAACCCAAAAGAGTTCTACCATGAAGTCCACAGACCGTCTCACTTCCTCAACTTTGCTTCTCTGCAGGAGGGTGAAATCTACAATGCTGACCGTGAGGATATGTACGCATAGTAGCACAGACTGGGACTATGATATTGATGTTTGTATAAGCACCCAACAGGCTAAAGCTTGATGCTTTTGTACTGTGTTCTTTCATACAGTTTGCAGTAATGTAAACTCTTAGAAGAGAGCATGTTAAACCTGTTTATTGCTTTAATGTACTTGTTTACATTAGATTATGCACATTGCTGAAAGCATATTTTGTGCTGCTGTCTAGATGTGAGAAACTGAATTTCCATTTAAAATATGTTCCATTTTTCATAATCGTCATTTGTAGTATGTTGTGTTTTTTAATAAATCTGAAGGAATTTGTCTGTACTCTGTAGCTATGTTGTGCATCTGATATGTACACTGTAGTTTGGGTTTAAATAAAGCATACCATTTTTATAAGAGTTTGCCCTTAATCTCATCATCATTTCTTTTGGTTTTGTAAAATTAAATAGCAAATTTACAGGAGTATTCCAGGTTCAATATAAGTTAAGCTAAATCAACAGCATTTGTGGCAAAATGTTGTTTATCACAAAATGTATTTCTCTCTTTCAAAAAAGTACAAATCTGGGTTACATTTGAGACCCTGATAATGGAAGTTAATGGGGCCAAGCTGTAAATGTTAAAATACTGTTTTAAAAGTATAGCCACAAGACAACCGATATGTGTGTTGGCATGATTTTAGTGTGATAAAATCATGTACTAACCTTTTCTGTGTAAAGTTAAATCTAATGCAATATTACTATTTCATTGCCATGATGATGTAACACTGTAAACCTTGTAATCCCGCTAAAATTATAATTTAAACAACTTTACTATAAATAATATTTTTGTGTTAACAGAAGAATTAATGCAAGTGCTTTCATAAAATTATAAGCTTCACATTTCTGCCTTTTTAAACCCTTCAAGAATTGGCCCCATTCACTTCCATTGCAAGTGCAACCTCAATATTTGCTGCTGCTTTTTGGAACGACGAGTCCAAATTAATTTTGTGGTAATCAACATTATGCCACCATAGCTGTCGATTGAGCTTAACTTGTATTGGACCTGGAATATTTATTTTAAAGCCAAGAATGTTGTTCCAACCCAAATGACTTTGTTTCTTGCATGGAATACAAAAGGAGATATTTAGCAGAATATTCATTCTGCAGTCCCTGCTCATCAATCATTTTCATTGTCATTCTTTTCTGTACAACGAAATTAAATGGTGATCGGTACGGTTCATTTTTGTGTGAACCATCTCTTAAAGAAGCTGCTATATTTAAAAACTATGAACGGCGTATGTCTTCAGATCAAAGCCAATCTGCACTGAGCAGCCTCTGAACACGTGCTGCATTAAAGCTCTCGGGTTGCAATGGCCAGAAGAAGAAGAGGGAACAACTATGGCAAACTTCCACTGGGCTTAATTCATGTACCGCTATTTTGTGTAAAAGAATACTCCACTAACATATCCGGGCTTAATTCTTCCACGTGTTGGTGCTGTGGGTGTGATCTTCAAGTTAGGACATGCAATGTTTAACACTGAATGGATGTGTCACCTTTATAACTCCTGGTTTATTGGAGCGTATCAACCAAACGGTCGCGTGGCTTTTCTGAATGCTGTTATAAAATAATGTTGAGCAAAAATGTATGCGTTTCGAAGCGAAACTAAAGATACGCGTTTATGCTGAATTGCAACTGGACAAATATAGGACTTTCGATTGTCGCTTTTTATTACAAGCCCATTTCATGTGCAATATGGAGACTTGCGAGGTCGCCGTCGAGCAAAACCAAAACGATACGATCAAGACATATTCATGTTTCCAAATGACGTTTTTATCCATGACAGTGGACGATGTGTATGAAATCGCTAAAGTCGTGGGATCAGAAGTGGAGAAACTCATCGACAGCTACGGAAAGGCGAGTGTGGAGGGTTTGGTGTCTCACATAGTGAAAGTGTTGGAGCTCTTGGAGAGTTTCGCTGCGAGAAATCAAGCTCAAACCTGTAAAGAAGAGGAACTATTGAAGGCCTTTGAGACGCTACAGGTACAACAGCAGAAGAAACGACATGTGAAGGACTTCGATGAGACAAGCGTCAGCGCAGAGAGTCTGGTAAGAGCACGAAAACCGACATATCAACCATGTCAGGGGACGTTAACACTGAACATGTTAGTGAGTCAGTCCAAATTGTGTACCATGAGCTTGACATACATTTTTGACCGTTGCGTCGCGCAGGAGACCTGCGTTGTTAGACGACTTGGTGTCAAGCTAAAATAATATCATGTTCCATCCATTTATTTAAGCAATAAGGCATTGGAGTGCTTTTCCTATTGTGAATTTAGTCACGGCTGTAGGACGTTGTTAGGCAAGAAGAATAACTGCTATGGTTGCTGCGGAGTGATACAAATAGAAGTCCTGTGAAGAGGTCAGAGCTGTGCTTTATCATGATTAAAGCACGGCTGTTGACCAATCAGCATCCAGGAGCGGAACTATCTGTTCTAAAATTAAGGAATACAGTGCAACAGTTCCTGCACACTTTTTCAGCCATCTGGATGCCGTAATATTTTTACCATTAATTTCTTCCATAGACTTTTCATAAAATCCTTAATAAAATAGTTGTAAGCCATGAAGCTCTGAGGTGAATCATAACATCACAAACTTTGTTTTGGGGTAAAAAGATATTTGAAAATCTGACAAAGGTATTTACGTCTTTCATGAGGGCAAGGATTACAATCCCATGAAGGATTGCAAATAAAACTATTGAATTTAAGTTGTTTATAATAAGTATAAATACAATATATTTCGTTTATTGAAAAATATTTCGATATGTACAAATATATAAGTAGTTTAAGGGTGAAGGGAGTTTAAAGTTGAAATAACGCAGATGGATGTCTTCGACAGAAGCATACCATTGATGAACAACCTCGTAGCTCTCGTTCGGTCTGCCTTTAAAGGTTTAGCTATAAGTTATTTTGGAAAATGAGTTAGTCTTTGGGATAAATAAATGGGATTTTTACTTCCGGAACCAGATTGTTGTGCTCTATTGCCTGTTGTATGTTTCTGGTCTATATATGCAATGTAAAACTAAATGAAACGAGCGACCAGAGGGAGAACAACAATCATTTAAGTGCTATTTGAAGTAAAAATGAAATTTACGCTCAACTTGTGCAGTTGTTAGCTGTCATAACTCATAGTAGTTAATGACATCAACATAAATAACCTCAGACCATTGGTTTAGTTCATCTACATACCCTGGTGAGGCGCTGTAAAAAAAAGAATCGGCATTATAGAACCACATGGTTTTTGACAATTTTAGCCTTGAGTGCTTTAACAAAATGGTTACCACATAATAAAACTTTAAACATTTTATATTTTGGAAGTCAAATCATTAAATGCCATCCTTCTGCCAGAAAATATAGTCCCTGGCAGTAATCAGTAAACAGAATTTTGCTAGGCAACAAGAAAAACTGTCAGCAATGGTTGCCGCGGGGTGATACAACTCGAAATTCTGTGAAGAGGTCAGAGCTGTGCTTAATCATGAATAAATCACGGCTGTTGACCAATCAGCATTCAGGAATGGAACTATAAATTTTTACAAAATGTACAAAATGTATATGGGCCTGTTGATGTTAATGCATAAATGACTTCAGAGCTTTTGTGTTTGTATGTGATTTGTGAATTGTTATTAGCTGATTTTGAAGCTGGTGTAATGCCATGGTGAAGTGGTCAGTGTCACCTCATCTGTTTGTTTGTGGTTTGAATGGATTGTTATGGTGCATTTTGTTTTGCTGCAGGACTGGTATCAGAAAGAGCAGAAATTAAAGGAGACTGTAGATGGGTTGCAGGCTCAGGTGCTTCAACTCAAGGAAGAGAACCAGGAGCTTCTGGACCACCTGCAATGCACACACTCCAAAGAAGGTAAAATGACATTGGCAACACCTAAATTTAGTAGAATTGCAATGCCTTGTTAATTAAAGTGTAATTACACTCTTGGAATATAAAACAAAGCAACTGTGTGTTATGTGTAAAGACTGAATAAAATTGTGTTTATTCATGTTTGTTTTTTACTGTCAAATCAGAGTCAAAGAAGTTGGTAAATTTGTGGAGAATTAACTTGAATGACAAGTTTGCTCAAACAACCATACTAGTTATTTTATATTGTAACATGACGTGCACTGTTATTTTGCAATTATGCTGTTAAAACAAGCTGTTAATAACAAGTTATTACAAATGTTATGGCACAATTCTGGTATATAAAGATAGTACACATTTAGTTAGAAATAACAATCACAGACTACTCAGTGTTCTTATTTAGACTTGTGTTTTAGACATTTTGTAGTACATCACTGTCTGCAAGCATTGTTTTGTGATGTGCCCATGTATTTCTTTAAATCTCTTTACTAGATCGCACACAGCGTCAGGAAAGAGAGGTGATGCTCAAGCTGAAGGAAGTGGTGGATAAGCAGCGCGATGAGTTACGTGCGAAAGTTCAGGAGATTTCTACCATGTCCAAAGAAGTTGAAGCGGTATGAATCTATCTTAAAAGGGTCATGTCATGCTTCTTTTTTTTTCTTTCCTTGAAGTTCACTAGCCAACTTTTTTGCATAAAACAAAACAGTCATAATGTAATATTACATTACCTTTTTCTATACTGTCTTTGGCCCTCTATATGAAACTCTGTGTACTTCTCTTTAAGTTCTTCTACTTTTTAGCCACCATCTTTATAGAGCAAACGCCCCCTGCCATTACATGTGTGGAACTGTTTTTTTTTTCTTCAAGAATGAGAGAATAAAATCGTGCAAGAGTTTGACAAAATCACTTAAAAGCACTCAGTTAAAATCGAGGACGTCTTGGCTAACACAAAACATTTGTCAGCCTTACAATCTCTTTACAATCTGTATCATTGTTGTTCGTTGTTCTCCGCTTTCTTACATAAAACAAATCATTTAATATCAAATAAATATTTTGTGAGCAATAATGTGTGTCTTTGGTAAGTAACCATAAAATGCAAGATTCACTCCTCATTGGAGTACTGACCATGATTTTATTTGCGGCTCATCGATGCACGAGGGCAACGAAGGTTATCCCATCTTGTTTTAATCGACAGAAGGTGTATAGTGGCACAAGTCACAGAAAATTATAATGATTGTTACAGGAGGAATGTGTCAACTCACAGTGCATCGCACCCTGCTGCGTATGGGGCTGTGTAGCCGCAGACCATTCAGAGTGCCCATGATGACCCCTGTCCACCGTTGAAAGTGGGCACGATGGGCACGCGAGCGTCGGAACTGGACCTTGGAGCATTGCAAGATGGCCTTCTCGTCCGATGAGTCCCGTTTTCTTTTACATCACATGGACGGCTGTGTATGTATGCGTCATTTACCTGGGGAAGTGAGGGCACCAGGATGCACTGTGGGAAGATGAGGGAGTGTGATGCTCTGGGCAATGTTCTGCTGGAAAACCCTGTGTCCGGCCATTCATGTGGACGTCAATTTGTTACGTGCCACCTACCTAACCATTGTTGGAGGCCAGGTACACCCCTTCATGGCAATGGTATTCCCTGATGGCAGTGGCCTCTTTCAGCAGGATAATGTGCCCTATCACACTGCACACATTGTTTGGGAATGATTTGAGGAACATGATAAAGAGTTCAAGGTTTTGCCCTGGCATCCAAATTCCCCAGATCTCAATCCGATTGAGCATCTGTAAGATGTGCTAGAACAACAAGTCCGATCCATGGCGGCTCCACCTCGCAACTTACAGGACTTGAAGGATCTGCTGCTAAAGTCTTGTGCCAGGTACCATAGGACAACTTCAGGGGACTTGTAGAGTCCATGCCTTGGCGGGTCAGTGCTGTTTTGGCAGCATGCGAAGTACCAACAACATATTAGGCATAATGTTTTTGTGTATATCTTAAAATATCAAGGACATATTTATTTCTCATGACAAATGACCCCTTTAACATTTCAAGGACCTCCCCAGTTCATGATTCACCCTCTTGAGGGTTTGAACGCGGGAGTGAATTGTGGAGAATGACAACTCACTTGGTGGTTTTACACTTGACTCAAGTACATTTTAATGATAAGGATTAGTGCAGTCAAAGACCAAAATCACCACGCCTTAGAGAGAATATGTCTGGGCAAAAACCAGTCTATTTCTTATAGATAGTTGGTAAAGGGAGGCTCTCTCTGCTAATTTTTTCGCTGAATTGATTGTAGACAAAAATCTGTTTTAGAAGTTTTGCCGGTTTGGAAAAACCACACTAAACTTTAAGAAATGTTATCTTTCTAAAAATAGTTACCCTGTAGAAATGCCATAGGTAACCATGGTTACCTGTATTTATTTTTCTCAGTGCTAAACTACATTTTTCTCAGTGCTAAACTACATAGCTACTACATTGTTAAAACCTGACAGTAGTACTACATACGTTCCCTTTATATATGTTATGTTACCTTGCCTTCATAATGAAACTGGTCAGACCGGTAACACATAGTGGTCCGTTGAAAAAAGTCATTATTTACCTTAAAAGGATAGTACACTAAAAAATTCAAATTCTGTCATCACTTATATTCACTCTCATTCTTATGCTGTTTTCAGCCATACAATGAAAGTGAAAGGTCATTCCTTGAGCTATGCTTACATTTTGTTCTACAGCTCCAAGAGCAGCAAGACCGGCTGATGAAAATAAATTCAGAGCTCAGGCACAAGCAGAACATCTTACAGACTCAGCTGAAGAGCGCAGTGGAAAGGAGAACCGACCTGGAGGCTGACCTGTGTGAGAAACAGAAGGAGATAGTGTGCATGACCTCACAGCTGGAGAAAGCCAGCATGCACACTTCTGCTAACATGGTTAGTCAAATAAACTCTATCTGTGGTGATGTTGTCATGCTATTTTCATGTGTATGTGCACTTCCCATAGGCATAATTAGACAGAAACTTGAATGTTCCTCTTGGGTGGTTAAAGTTTTGGAATTTAGCACAGGGGATCATTTCAGCGTTGTTTGGTTGGATGATGAATATATAGGTCATGTATGACCTTACTGTAGTGGAAAGGACATGGCTGTACACAGCTCCCTTTCAGATTAGAAACATTTTTCTTTTTATTATAAAATTCTGACATTTAAACCTTTTAGAACCTATTTGACCTTTGATGAATATTCATATTCAATTTTCATTTTTGGGTGATCTTGCCCTTTAAGAGGCTTTTGAGGCTGATCGCATTCTTGGGCTAAAATAATTTAGATGTGCAAAGCGCAAAGACTACAACAGACAGCGAGAAGCGGCACAGCGGTCCAAGACATCGGTCTAGTGCATGTTTATGTAGAAAAACCCTTGAAAAACAGCTTAGACAGACACAAAAAAGCAACCCTACGTGTGCAAAACAGGGGTATTTTTTATACTGTACACTAAACTAGACCACTTCTCAATTATTTTCATTTTTCGAATGATAAAATGCAATGTAATCACTTTGGAGGGGAATTGTAAACCATGGGGGAATTTTGCACATGTGATTGTGAAATGACAGATCGTCTACTGTGCTCAGAAAACTGTGTCAGACATTTATGGTATTTGACATATGGTACTCACATACTCATATACTCATATAATTCCACCTTTGCCTCCTTCAGACTAGTTCAGCCATTGACCTCACAGATAAGATGATCATTGACTTGAAGGATCCAAATCGGCCGTGTTTTACCAAGCAGGAAGTACGGGACATGCTTTTTGAGAGGAATGAGTTGAAGGCCAATCTATTTCTGGTGAAAGAGGAGCTTGCCTATTACCAAAGGTGAGACAGGTTATATGGATGTTTATGAAGCACTCTAACCATTTATATCAGAAATTGGAACTTTTCACATATCTGTGTGTTCCATAGGGAAATCCTGAATGACGAGAGATGCCCAGGTTTCTTACTCGATGCTGTACGCTCAGTGATAAAGAAACAGAGGACCATCATCAAGTCTAAAATGCTTGGCATACCTGTTAGTGAATGTAGCACGTGAGTTAAAGTTATCTGCCTTGGTAGTTCACTGTCTTTGTGATCACCTTTGTGTTTAACTGGGTGTTCGTTGTGTTACAGAGATGAGACCGATGGTCCACTGTTTGAAAGGAGTGTAAATGAAAACAATGAAACTGACAGCCACGACAACAGGCCCCAAGAATCCCGCATCAGAAACCTGTGAGTACTGCATTCATGCAACATCAGTACAGACTTTCAGCAGTAATTTACTTTAGTACAGCTACCTAATTTAATACAACTAACCTACTTTAAAGTTACAGGCTAAGCCACTAATCCGAAGTACAATAAATACATTATGAGTGTAAACGATATTGTGCGAAAGTTGTTTTTGAGCAACTATAAGTAAGCCACCCTGAAAAGTGTAAACACTGTTGTTCTGAGGTGCTTCTCATTCCTGTTTAGTTGAGCAGCTTGAGTTGTGCCTCAACTAATTGCTTAAGTTTGGGGGGGGCTACCTGTTTGCCAACCAATTGCAAATAGGTTTGTTTGGGAGACTTGTTTGAAAAAAGTAATTTTTGTAATTCTATTTGGTGTCGCTAATGATGCAAAAATTGCACACTTTACAGAGCAAATTCTACCTGATCTGAAAAATACTTTTAAGTAACCTAATGTAGTCAGCTTGATTCTGTGATATTAAATAATAGTTTTGACTTCAAAAATAAGTTAACCATTTAAACATTACCACATGAAAAAATATGTTTTAGGTTACCGGACAAAATATGTTTTGCAGTTTAATTGTGGGGCAGGTTGTGCTCTATAGTCTCCTTAAACTGCACCTGTGCATGGTATGTTAATAGACATACTGAGGATTATTCCTTTTCTATGCCTTGACAATCCTAGCAAGAAAAACATGAAATACTCCACATTTTTAAGAAAGCGACTATTATAAAGAGAATCTCTACATTATGCATGTTATTTAGTATCAAGTCTGATACACTGATATAATGGTACTACATGTTCTTTTGAAAGCATTAAGCTTCTTAATTACATTTAGCTATGAACTGTAGCTTAGTAACCTCGCCCTTTGTTTGTTTACTGTTTTTAATGAATAACCTCATTTCATATAACTAGATCTGCTAACAATAAAAACTGTCTAACTCTAAACTTTATGCTCAAAGGAAATCCATCTCTTTCATTTTTCTATCAGTGATTTCAAATCTGTCGTATCTCCTCTTCTCAACCCTTTAGATTTGGCTTGCTGACGCTCTCCAGTATTACTAAGAGCGCTGGTTCCCAGGCTTCCGGATATCCCGCATCCAGCTCCACGTGGGAAATCATCAGTCCAGATGAGAAGACACAAACCCTTCACTCCTCGTGAGAACCAGCCCCCACCTATCACTCATTCTCACTCACCAGAGGCTGCTTGTCTTTGTTGGAGATAGCATAAAAAATGAACGTTTTATTATGGGGAAATATTTGCCCCCTAGATTTTTTCCCTAGGCATTTGTGCTGTGAGTCCTGATTCATTTTTTGACACTGATTGGAAAAAAGAATGGAGATTTGAAAATATGTTTTGGATCTTACATTTAGACCTAATTTAGACCTGGTATTAAGATGCGTCTCGGGTGATCGATCACATGTGGTCAGGCGAGACACATCGCTATTTACACTTGGTCGCATAAATGCGTCTCCTGTGACCACTTGTGTTCGGATTTGAAGGGGGAGGGTCTCTGATTTCATGCAATATACATCAATCACTATGCCAGAGTGTTACTGCATGATAATAAATCCCAGATGCTTCTGAAATTTAATCTAAGCACAAATGAAACATTTCAAGTGGAATTATATGTTATTTTAGTCGATTTCCTGTATTAACCTGATCTTCAAATGTGTGCTTGTCATCTGTGTCACTGCATGTTGATATCAGACACACTGAAGAAAATCCGTAAAGTTCTTGTGATTGTGTATGTATTTGCTTTTTAAATTTTTCTGATCAGATGATTATTTCCTTTTAAAGCCACTTGTAAACAGCAAAGTTTAAACTCTTGTTTTAGATCAGCGGTTGATTGACAGGTTAGGGTGGCACTTCGCTGCTGTCTGGGTTGCATTCAGGACAGATTAGCGTTTACACCTCAAATGCAATGTGGTCATGTGTGTTTTTGACTACATTCGTATGTGGTTTTTGTGACCTGATCACAAAATGTTTTTGACCCAGTTTACACCTGTATTTAGCGCTAACCACTTGTGAGCCGATCACTCGAAATGCATCTTAATAAACCAGGTGTATCGGGTGTAAACGGGTCTAAGGTTTTAAACTAGGGAATGGGCTGAAGAATGTATTGAAAGAACTTCATTTCTCAGTTTGTAATGGTTGTTTCCTGTGCAGTCATTTTTACACACTTAAAAAAATCAGTTAGCACTAGGTTTTTGTTGAGTTAATATTGGACCGTAAGTCACATAGTACATGTTACTTTTTATATATGGGGAAGTGTGCATTTTGTTGTGTTAAATATTTTCTACTATACCAGTTTAATTTGCAGCGTCAACTATATGTAAGCCTTTTGTATGTTGCCTGCCCCAAAGAGTGGCTTTTGTTTGTGTTCAAAACATTGCTCTGTTTTTTTGAGCAGTCATTACAACTTCTATCTGTAATAAGCTGTTTAGTGGGGAATTGACTACTTTTCTAAATAACGGGAAAAAAGGGAAAGGTGGTAGGATTCTTTGGAAAACCTATCTGGAAACTGTCCTTATTTTTGCCATTTTGATTCATGCAACCGGTGGCACTTAAATGACATACAATGACATAAATGATCTGTGGTGTTCTGATAATCATAATGCACCTGGCAATAGTACATTATAGACCACAAATGTCTAGATACACTTGTTTATAATTTGCTCTTAAGCTACAGAGAATTTAAGCTGTTATTTTTTTATAGAGATTATATTTAATGTGGATATTATCCAAAGATACTGATATGCATTTCCATCATAAAAGCGATAATCACAGTGACCCTTTTATGTCACAAGGGGGCATTTGAGTATTTTGTATTAGTATTCCTCCAATACTTTTTTCTTATGAAACATTAGCTGTCCCTACATAAGAGTCAACATTATATCTTTGTAAGTTTTTTTAACCATGTGTGATTTTAATTATTTAGTAGGTCACTAAATGATTTGTATCAAACATTTAATTATATTAACAAAGTTAGTGCTGAGGAGCACTGTTTCCATTTGTTCATGCAAACTCATGCTGACCTGATTTTAAAAAGCAATAGATACTTTGGAATATGAATGCAATGTTTTAAGAGTAAATCAAGTTTTTATTGTCTGCTCTATCTGTTTAATGAGCCAGCACTTTGCCATCCTCAGCCAATTGTCTGGTTGTTAGCTATGGTGTCAGTGCACTTACTGTAACTGTAAACTAAATGTTCTGATTTTAGTTGTCCAGAGAGTTGCATTTACTCTGTCTATATGATTTAGGTCCACTTGGAGTACATGTATGACTCTTTAGGTGTTCCCTGATAGAAAGGAAGTCTGTGTTTCCTCCAGAGGAAATTAGTGATAATTGGTGCCCGTATGTTTTTAAGTCAGTGAAAAGTAATTTCATACTTCTTTTCTGTCTGTGACTCATCCATATTGTAAATCTTTGTACCTTTGGAACCTGCCCTGCATAGCTGAATTAAAAGTGAATAACTGGCGTATTTAATGCATTTTATTTTTGTAAGAACATTTGTAACCAACAAGTGCTTTAAGACTAAATAAATCCTTGAGTTGTTATTGTCCAATTTGCAAGAGTGATTTTTGACCTGTGAAGATTATAGTGATTATTTTGGTTGATGCACTTGTCTTCCTCCTTTTACTTTTTGTTCTAAAAAAGGCCACTTAAAGATAGCATGTATGCTAATTTTTTTTAAATTCATGTTAGTATGTCTGTGTATGAATGAGAGCAATTGGTGTCGAGATATGGTCGAGATATAATACCCCACCCCTCCCCTAGAATTCTGGGCCTTGATTTTTGTCTTTAAACAACCAGTGACTTATTGAATTAGAGGAAGCTGACTTTTCTTCCTCAGGAAACTTGCAGAGGAAACAAAGGGAATTGGAAAGCCCATTTTCTACAGACTTCCTAAGATAGGGGCTAGAGAGAAAGACAGAGTAGAACTGGGTCTTTTCTGTTCCAGAAGTACTGTACTGGTCCTGTGGTAGGGATAAGGGGTCTGGTTTTGGTTGGTGGTACGGTTCCTTCCTTGACACTGAGACGAAAGGGTATGGACACCTTTCTGACCTCATTTGGACTGATGCTAATGTGTGGTCTGTGCTCAGCTCAGAAACTCTCTCCAACAGGGAAGAACGTCTGCCTCAATGCCAGGTACTATTAATGTTAAGAATGCTTGTTTATGTCTTCTGTCATATTCTCAGTACGTATACTCTATTTTTGTAGATTCAATATGTTTTTAATATAATGTTCTCATAATGTAATATGTGTATAACTTGTACATATTACATATAATATATTATGTTAAATATATGTATATAAACTGTTCAGTCAAATTGTTAAGCTACATTTGTTTTTGTAAAACACAAATTAGCATTTTCACTAGTGGTCTCACACTTTTGGAGCCTACTGTGTTTAATGAATACAGTATTTCCTTAACAGGAATTCTCCAACATGTTGTTCTGGATGGGAACGGCACAGTGATGAATGCACTGTTCGTGAGTATTGATGTCATTGCTGTAGAGGTAGTTCAATACAAATGTTTTATTGATGGCACAGTTTCCTGCGAGTCTGTAGATGTCAGCAGTTTTGTGTGGTTTTCCTATGATTTTATCTGTGATTTCAGGTATCATTTATGACGTGGTCTCTTGACTGTTTTCTCAGCACTCTGTGAGGGGGACAGAGCCTGTCTGCTGGATGAAGTGTGTGTTTACCCAGGACTTTGTCGTTGCAAGGCTGGATTTTATGGGTACCAGTGCAAAACCCGTAAGTACATCATTGGGAAAACAGGTTTCTTGTTTCAGGGCTCTGCTTTAGCAATTTTGTGCTCTTGTGATTAAATATATCAGTACTATTCAATAGCATTAGTTAATGCATTAGGTATCATGAACTAACAATTTTAAAAGGCAAATTTGTGTCCCAGGGGTTGATTTTTTTATTTAAACTAAAATATTTTAAATGTTTTCTTTGTGTTATTTGAAGGGCACATTAAAACAGACTTTTAAACATTTTAACAGGACTTTAACAAGCCTTGTCCGATATAAAATACAATTTATTTAATTTTTTGAAATATGATGATCCAAACAAAGAGTGAAATAAATACAAGCTATTTCAAAATGTAATGTGTGTAATGTATGATTTCCATCAATCACAGTTGTGGCATCATTTCCACCACAGCAAACAATTTGGCCCCTTATAAAAAAAGGTTCCCCCTCAAAAGTTACTTGTTAAACAAGTCGACACAAGTTTCAGTAAAGAGAATGCTTGAGATGATTTATTTATTTTTTTGCAGGTTGCCCTCCTGAATTTTGGGGGCCTGATTGCCGTGAGCTCTGCCCCTGCCACCCTGGTGGTGTTTGTGACCCAGCCACGGGTGAGTGCTCATGTCTGCCTAGCCACTGGGGCAACCTTTGCCAAAACAGCTGCAAATGTGGACCTCATGGAAAATGTGACCCGGTCTTTGGCAACTGCACTTGTGAGGAGGGATGGTGGACATCCACTTGTTCAATGGCCTGCCAGTGCTATCCTGGCACATCCACCTGTGACCAAGCCACAGGCCGCTGCTTTTGTAACGAGGGCTTCTGGGGTCAAAAGTGCAGCTTACGTTGCAACTGCTATTTGTCTCCTTGCCATCAGCACACAGGGGCCTGTCAGTGCCTGCTTGGTTGGTGGGGTCCATCCTGCGACCGCCGGTGCAATTGTAATTTAAAACATGCTGAATGCGACCCGCTAACTGGAGTCTGTTTGTGCCACTCGGGTTACAAGGACCCTTTCTGCAACGAGCCATGCAGCAGTGGGAATTATGGGAGCGGCTGTAAGAAGAGGTAAATATTAGGAAAGGGCAATGTGATGGTCCAGTTACGTCATGTCAGAATAACCGTAATTACGAGAAAAACATGTAAAAAGCGTTAACGTCTTCGTAAAGTTGTAATAAGGCGTGACCTCTGAGTTCTATAAAAGCTCTGACTTAACAGTTGTGACGTCATGTAAAAAGATAAAAAAATGGCAGTGGCCTCAACAATTAAAGCTGGAATATGTCATTTCTGCGACACTAGCGCCACTGGACGGAATTGCAAAAATTAACGTTGTTTTTAAAACAGCTTTCTGAATACGCCCCTTCCTGCAGTTGTTCAAACAGTCAGATAGTCCCGCCGAACAACACAAACATGCGTTACGTTCTTGCTTTCAAAACACTCGAAGGAGCGCAAATGCGACCTAAGGGATCTCAAGATGTATTTAAAAGATTGAGTATTAAACTATATTTAACATGAAACAGTGACCTAAACATTTTATGTTTATGATGCAACACAACCGAGACGCTACACAAGAATATCTGCTGCAGGTGTAAATTAACGGGCTCTTAAACAAGGCCTCATAATAAATCTCCAACTGATTGACAAATTCACTTGTGAAATGGATTGCTGTGAACTGTATGCCAATGATTGACTTATGATCAATAATATGGTAGTAAACAATACACTGCATTGTAAAGCGGGTTTTTGTATTGTCTTATCAATGATTAACTCTTCTGCCACAAGAATGTAATGCATTTTAATTATCTGAAAATGTCTATATATATATATATATACACTCACCTAAAGGATTATTAGGAACACCATACTAATACTGTGTTTCACCCCCTTCAGAACCCCCTTCAGAACACTTCAGAACTGCCTTAATTCTACGTGGCATTGATTCAACAAGGTGCTGAAAGCATTCTTTAGAAATGTTGGCCCATATTGATAGGATAGCATCTTGCAGTTGATGGAGATTTGTGGGATGCACATCCAGGGCACGAAGCTCCCATTCCACCACTACCCAAAGATGCTCTATTGGGTTGAGATCTGGTGACTGTGGGGGCCATTTTAGTACAGTGAACTCATTGTCATGTTCAAGAAACCAATTTGAAATGATTCGAGCTTTGTGACATGGTGCATTATCCTGCTGGAAGTAGCCATCGGAGGATGGATCCATGTTCTCATTCTGTTTACGCCAAATTCTGACTCTACCATCTGAATGTCTCAACAGAAATCGAGACTCATCAGACCAGGCAACATTTTTCCAGTCTTCAACTGTCCAATTTTGGTGAGCTCTTGCAAATTGTAGCCTCTTTTTCCTATTTGTAGTGGAGATGAGTGGTACCCGGTGGGGTCTTCTGCTGTTGTAGCCCATCCGTCTCAAGGTTGTGCGTGTTGTGGCTTCACAAATGCTTTGCTGCATACCTCAGTTGTAACGAGTGGTTATTTCAGGCAAAGTTGCTCTTCTATCAGCTTGAATCAGTCGGCCCATTCTCCTCTGACCTCTTGCATCAACAAGGCATTTTTGCCCACAGGACTGCCACATACTGGATGTTTTTCCCTTTTCACACCATTCTTTGTAAACCCTAGAAATGGTTGTGCGTGAAAATCCCAGTAACTGAGCAGATTGTGAAATACTCAGACCGGCCCGTCTGGCTCCAACAACCATGCCATGCTCAAAATTGCTTAAATCACCTTTCTTTCCTATTCTGACATTCAGTTTGGAGTTCAGGAGATTGTCTTGACCAGGACCACACCCCTAAATGCATTGAAGCAACTGCCATGTGATTGGTTGATTAGATAATTGCATTAATGAGAAATTGAACAGGTGTTCCTAATAATCCTTTAGGTGAGTGTATATATATATATATATATATATATATATATATATATATATATATATATATATATATATATATATAATTTTTAATATTTAAAGATAACTATGTATAATTATATATTGATATGAATATGTATAATCATTATATATTGAGTTATTGTTATATGAGGGGCTTTCTTAGCAAATATTTGTATATGCGATTAATCGCGATTAATTAATCGGGACACCATGTAATTAATTTGATTAAAAATGTTAATCGATTGACAGCCCTAATATATGTATATATATATATACCCTGGGATGCATTTTAAACAGTATTGAAGGAGTTCCCATCTATGTTTGGCACTTTATTGGCCGCTATTCTTTATTATTTGGTCCAAATCATCAATTTCAAAAACATTGTATGTGTGTGTGTGTGTGTGTGTGTGTGTGTGTGTGTGATTGTAGCTGTGGACACTGTGAGGGAGGCAGACCTTGCTCTATACTGGACGGCCTGTGTGATGCCTGTGCACCAGGGTGGAATGGCACTCATTGCGATCAGCGCTGTCCAGATGGTTATTATGGCCATCATTGCCGGGATGTTTGCCCACTTTGCAGAAACAAGGACCCGTGTGATCCGGAAACTGGAGTGTGCTTACATTGTGACCCTGGCTGGACTGGACCAAGGTACAGATCTGTTGGGATCCAGCTAATGGTTGTTGTTGTCAATTGCATGAAAGGATCATCCTATTGTCTTATATAATGTGGCAAACTACAGTGGCACCATTACATTGGATTATAAAATAGACCTTAACTTAATGTTTTTTCTAACCATTTTTGCAATCACAAATAGTGTATGTGCTTAAGTCCCCCTCAAGTTCACACAGATACACTTGCTGAGTAACCACAAGTGTAGTTCATCACATTGGACATGATACACTTACTTTTCACAACCAAATATAGCTCTTTTTGAATGCTATATTGGTTTATCATTTGGAACCAAGAAACATATTTTTTTTAAAAATGTTCTGCTTGAAAAGTGTGCTTGTGCAAGTGACGTCCCATTATTTTTATCCAACTTTATTTTGGGCCTCTCCCTCGCTGCAGATGTGAAAAACCTTGTACAGATGGCACTTACGGAGATGGCTGTCACTTCCTGTGTAAAATCTGCTATCACGGCCATTGTGATCATGTGACAGGAAGTTGCATTTGTCTCCCTGGCTTCCAGGGTGAGAGGTAAGGGTACAGTGCTATTTATAGGTTGTTTGTGACTTTATGTTGGTTTAAAATGAGTGCCTTTCTAAACTTTTATTTAAATGAGTGTTAATTATAATTAAATCTCTGTTGTAGCTGTAACAGCACATGTCCTGGCCACTTGTATGGCGTTAACTGCTCTTCCATTTGTGACTGTGGGAATATTGCCTGCCATCCAACCACAGGGGCTTGCCCAAACAGTATGTGCAGACACTACATGTGGTTAATGCAGCTGCTATCCTCATTATCCATAATAAGTTTTCTGTATGTATGTTTGTCTACTAGGTAGCAGAGCAGGTCTCTTAGTTGGGCTTTTGGTTCCCCTGTTTATTTTAATTTTTGCCCTGTTGTTCTGCTGCTGCTGTTGCGGAGGTCCAGTCGAAAGCAAGGAAGGGTATGTGTTCCTCATTTTAACGGTGCATTCACTATTGTTTTATTTGTTGTTGCGCTATCATATATGGCATTTGTATTGGACTTACACTGACACCTAGTGGTGTGGAAGAAGCATCATGTAAAAGCAAAAGTTTCGAGAAGGTTATAGCTGCAGGCAGATCTCTAAAAAAGGGGCAGGAGCTTCAAACTGCCCAGCAAAGATACAGGGAGCCCATAACCTAACACTTTCACTAACCCTAACCATGTGTGGAAGTGATGCCCCCTTTTGGAGTTGGTGCAACACCCTTTTGGAGTAACCCCGCCCCCTTCTGGAAAAAACCTACCCTCTTTTGGAGATTCCATCCCATTTAAAGATCTCTGGCCCTATTTGTGTGTGCATGTCTGTGTGTGTGTCATTTTAAATGAGCGTATCACTAAGGGGATGAAATAAACATTTCTAGATGTTTTGTTGTACCTGTGACTTTAATAAACAGTAAATTAACTAACCTTAGCAAAAATGTGTCCTCCAGAGTGGTGGTTGGAGATGGAAGCCCTGCAGTACGCATGAAGCATCATGTTTATACTGTACTGGCCAACATGGGTTCAGCCATGCCATGTAATACCCTTTGGTCATCTGCTCTGCCCAGAGTTACAGGTGACATATGTATTTGTTCTGTATGCATATCTGTTCAGAATCTCTACCGAATGCAGCTGTCACTCAGACACATATAAAAGGTACATTGTGTTTTGTTGAATGGAATTAAAGGAATAGTTCACCCTGTGCTAATAATTTACTCACCCTCAGGCCATCCAAGATGTATCAGAGTTTCTTTATTCATCAAAACAGAATTTAAGATTTTTGGGATTTTATTTCAGGCCTCCTCCTTTAAACAATGCAAGTGAATGTACTCCATTTTCTTGTACTCTAAGAAATGGAGTGACAATGTTCTCTTTTGTGTCTCCAGTCTCTCATCATGATCCTGAGCTCACATTTAACCACAGCTTCATTGAGCAGCCTTCCTCTAGCTGGGTGACTGATTCATTTGAAACAGATGATGAAGGAGAGGCTGTCTATTGCGAACCTCCTAGGGAAGGTAAAAGACTTTACATCTATACTTCACCTTCCTCTTTATCATTCTGGCATTCCTCTTTTTTACTATCGTGCTATCTTGTGGAACTACAGGTGTAATTAGGTTTTTGCCTTGGTAATTGTACTTGGTTGTCTTTGTTAAGTTCCCAAAGTAAAGACAAATCGCAAATGAGATCTCTTTAACATCTTAATTGTTTCTCCTAGACAGCTATGAGATTAAATTGAGATATTTCTTGTGAGAAAAAGACCCTAGTCACACATACGTTTCTTCTAGAGTTTGAGAAGAAATCTCAACAATATCTAATAATTTGCTCAGAAGTCTGCAATCAAAACATTTAAATATGAACTCAAACATTTCTTGTACATTTCTGCAAAGACCAATTTATTTGAGCTATGTTATCCATATTAAAGTAGTTTTAGAGCTCAGCATTCTATATAGCCCCGTCTACATATAAAAACAATTATTTTTATTTTTTTCTATATTTGTTTCTCCTTGGGATTTTCTGGAGAAACAACAAGTTGCTAATTTGCTTGATCTAAGCTTATCCTATCAATTCTTAAATAATGCTTTTTCTTAATTAGCAAATTTTCTATCACAACAGTTATATTGAGAGTTGGTAAAAACATAAAAAATATGAGATAGCCCTGTTTCAGATATAATTGAAAAGGTCTAAATTAGTAAAATTCAATGATCAAATTTGTTTCACTAAGAGGCCAAACTGCAATGAGTATTAGTGTATGAAATTCCCACTGACACACACAAATATAATATAATATAATATAAGTTTATAATATAATATAAACATGAGTGCCTTTTTGTCCATTTTTCCATATTGATTTACTGAAGCATACTTATATCAAAGATAATGACATATGGCAACTTTCAGCTGACAATCCTGATTCAAACGAGCCCAAACACAACATTATATGATAAGTAGATGTTGAAAGTAAATCAAGAAAGTAGATCTTGAATTATTCCTCAAAGAGTCTACATGGAAAGATGATGCACAAAAGGGCGCTCAACACACACGTGTGTGAGTGTGTGTGTTGTGTGTGCTCATGTCTGAGGACTGTGTGTGTGCAACCACACATCCACATACTGTATGTGCTTATCTAAAGGATTAGGATTAGGATTTCTAATCCATTAATTCCCAATGGCCAGTCACTTTAGACCAGGAACACAAATGTAACAAAGTGAAATAAAACCACAAAAATGTTATTAAATTATTTTTAAAAAAAAACATTTTGTGTTCAGATGCCCTGTGTGAACAAAGTCATGGAATTTTATTTCAACTGGATGAAATAAACTATAGTTTTCTGAAAAAGAAAGAAAAAAAAGAACACAATATAAGGATTTTAATAAAACTATGAAATATCAACCAAAATGTTCTCTGCTTCTCCCCTCACAGATGTCCTCACTGTGACTGGTGGAGAGCTCCAGGAGCTGAACTCTAAGTGTAACTTCTTCCCTGACCCATCAACCTTCAGCAGTGAGGACATGTCACAAGCTTTTGGCATCCCCCGTACCTCCAGCATTGCCAAATCCAAGCGCCCTTCTGTCTCCTTTGCCGAGGGCACAAAGTTCAGCCCTAAAGAACGCCGCAGCTCAATCCAAGATCTGCCCGGCTCTACCCGAAAACCCAAAACCTGGGGTGTTCTGATGCTCTCAGCCTTGCAAGGAGGACAGGGGAACCGTTGCGAGGTAGAAGCTAAAAAGGAAGAGAAAAACAATGGGGAGAATGCATCCTGTGAGGATCAAGAAGCTACTACTGTGACACCTCAAGCCTCAAACTCAGAAAAATATAGTTCTGGTCCAATAAGGACTCACCTCACTGTTCCAGGTGGGAGACTTTCCTACACCAGAAAGAACACACAGTTACAGAGCTCCTCCGATGGGTGCCAAGAGATGGATTTAGATGCAGAGAAACTGACGACTGTATATGTGACTGTGGGTAAGACCGCAAAGATGGCTAAAGAAGAGTCCAGCTCTCAGGGATCTGTCCAGGCAATGCTCCGAAGACTGGGCAGCCTCCAGAGACAGAGAGAGGAGACTACCCAGCCAAAAGGTAGGGGGCAGGCAATTGCCAAGCCTCCAAGGAGAAAACTGGGAGCACGGGCCAGTGCGTGGGAGCAAGCTACTGGGTCAGGCCATGCGGAAGTGATCATGAGAAAACCTAGTCGGAGGAAACATATCTCCCTCAGCTCCCCCTGTACAGTGGGGGAAACAAACATTCCCCAGGAGAAAAGCACCCCCAAGAGGCCCCTTTCCTCCATTTTAAAGAGTGTTCCAGAGAGCGATGTGCAAAGATCATTGGTGGAACAAGATGCAGAAACTATTAGTCAGCCAGACAGTCCAGCAGAGCATGTATATGAGACCGTGGCTCTGTCAGATGGCGTTTCCAACTCCTCAGATATTATTATCAATGAGACAGTTGTTGAACAAGCAGAAACTGAGCCAAATTATGAGAATGTTTATGTAAAACATTCATAATACATACATATCCCCTGAATCTCAGAGAAAAGCATTGTTGGGATTATTTTGTTTATATATTCCCATTATGGTTCCCATTAAATTGCTATTTTATCATTTGAAGAAATTGCCTTTAATTTATAATTTTCCATTAAAAGCATTACATTTGAAACTTTCCTCTAAAAGACATTCTAGCTAAAGTTTGCCCTAAAATGGCATTGAGGGGAATTATTATGGTATACATCCTAAAAATAACATGATCAACAGATACAGTACTTCCTGGTTCTCCTAATGCGTTCCTGTGTAATTGCATTTCTTGGTATTTGTCATCTCTTGCTCTTGGATTAGTTCTTTCATGCATCAGTACTGTGCAGTTCTTTGCAGCAAGACAGAGATTACTAGTAATAGGGGGTGATGTGGATATATTCAATTAGGTGCCATATTTTCTTTGGAGAGAGCAATCAACCACATTGAACAGACGAATCATGCCAAAACATAGACAGGAAATGTATTAGGACATTGTTGACAGCAAAGCAGTTAAGAAACACCATTTTACAGTGCTGAAGGTAAAAAAAAAACACTTTTGACTTTTTGGACTTACATTTCTGTTAATAACTTTCAAAAGAAATTATACAGTTATAAAAGACATGGTGCTGAATATAAATCAAAGAGTTTCAATTTAAGTGAGAAAGATTTTTTGTAAAGGCAGTTATTTCTACTGCCAATGTACTGGACCAAGAGATGCTATGCAAGGGATCCCAGCCGATGAATTAGACACACCCTCTCTTTCCAAATCACCGCCCTCACACAGGGCAAGATACTTGAAAAGGATATAGCTGCAGTCAGTTCTTCAAAAAGGGGCTGGAGCTCCAAACCGCCATTAGAGATATAGTACAATTTCTCAGCTCTTTTGGGCCATACAATGCAAGAGAATGGGTGCCAAAATTTTTAACCCTTCAAAAATTCATAGGTTAGCAGAAAAGTAATCCATATGACTCCAGTGGTTAAATCCATGTCTTCAGAAGTGATTTGATAGGTGTGGGTGAGAAACAGATCAATGTTTCAGTCCATTTTTACTATTAATTCTCCTCCCTGCTCAGTCAATCTCCACTTTAACTTTCACATTCTTCATGCATATGCCCCCTATAGGGCAGGGATAATACATTCTAGCAAAAATTGACTTAAATAGTGATCTGTTTCTCACCATCTAAAAATATGGATTTAACCACTGGATTCTGATGGATTAATTTGATGCTTCCTTTATGTGCGTTTTGGAGCATCAACATCACTTGCATTGTACGAACCTACAGAGCTTAAATATTCTTCCAAAATATGTGTTCTGCAGAAGAAAGTCAAACACATCTGGGATGGCATGAGGCAAATGAAGAGAGAATTTTCATTTTTAGGTGAACTATTCCTTTAAAATGCTTGGAGACTGTTGCAATAAGAGATGGTGCAGAAGAGCAGCTCAGTGTCACAGGTAAAATAAGTAAAATAAAGTAAACATGAAAGTAATTTAATGTGTGCAAGCTACTTGGTTGCTTGACCATGTACAAGTAGCCCTACTTTGATGTTAGTTATCAAAGCAAAGGTAGTAACATAGTGTTCTCACACAAACTAACAGCAGAAATGCTTTTATTTACTGAGATAAAAGAACCTCAGCACTTTTACCATAGTTGAGAGCATAATGGTCAACTATGTTGTGACAGTAAGTCTTCATTTACAGACACTGGAACCTACCTGATGCAAAAAATTTACAAGGTGTAAAACATCTTGAAGATTAGCAGACAGGTGGCAAATTCATAATGGGATGAGCTATTTCAACGCACTGAAGCATCCCCCCCATAGACATCCATAAAACAAGAAACTTCCTGCTGCCCATATGCGCTGCCCTGTTAACGCACAGAATTATTAGCAGGCAGAAATGGCTCAAATTGTTCTGGCCATGGCCCGCTGTTTACAGTACATAGCCTAGCCCTAGTGTAACAAAGACTGGTGTGATATTTCATGGCACCTATGTCTGATAAGACAGGTAATAGGACATGTTCTTCATGTCATTTCATCAAAATTGTATTTTTAAAGCACCTTTAATATGATGTGCTTTGAAAAGGAATGATGAATTAACACATGAAAAAGAATTACTGATTTTTTATTAAATGCATTACTGTTCCTAAGTAAAAGAGGTAAAGATTATGGCTGTAGCCTGAGCAGTTTGCCTTCTTTTGTAACCCTCAGTACAGAACACAATTAAATTGCTTCATGCAAGTCCTCAATAAAAATGAATAATTCTCAATGTCCCCACATCTGTATAGGCCTAGTTCAGATGATATATTTATGGAATAACATGGTGACAACAGAGAACTAATCAATGCAACAATCAGGAATACAGGTTACAAGCTGAACTTTGTCCCCATTGATTGTGCTGCTAACTGTAACATTGACCTGGTCCTGAGGTAAAAACACACACAGTCATTGATTTCAAATTGGACCGTGTAGATCGTGTGGCTATCCAAATGGATCTCTTTGGTCCATCCATTAAATATGTTTTCATTTCCTGATAACATAATCCACATAAACTGAATGGTGAAAAAAACAAAAGAAAGAAATGACAAAATATCAGCATGGCTGTGATTACATACAACAGAATCACAGTTGTGCTGATGCCTTTTTTAGACCACACAAATGCTCGTCTTATGACATGATAAATACTAATAAATGCCAGTCTTTTGCAGTCAGACTCATCTTTTTTCTGCCCCTGGTGTGTCTTTGCAGCCAAGCCAGTATTTGCCAATAGGTCTCGGGTATGGAGGGTTTGCATAGTCAACTTGCTTGGTTCGCAGATCTACTCGATAGTAATGATCTGAAAGAAGAAAGATTGAGATTTGAGTATAACACAACACTCAAAAATTCTAGAGCTGTGAAAGGTATATGTGAAGTACCTCCTTGGAAGAAGTAGACGCTTTGTAAGGGCTGGCTCCTGCGCAGTATGTCATAGGCTATGTCTTCAGAAGGGTTGTACCTGTAGTTATAATCATCGTCATTCCTCCTACGATAATCATCTCTGCGTCTGTCCTGGTCTCTCCACCTGTCCTGGCCAAACCTCTGAGTGAACTCCTGTCCAATGCCGATGCCTCTCTCAGCCATAGTCTCCCAGTATGGAGATCTATTCTGTCTGCGTCTGGAGCCCCATTCTTGATCCCACTGCTGGTCCCAGTTCCGCCGGTAATCCCGCCTGTCCTGGTGCCTCCTGCTGGGCCATCTTGGAGTGACATAGAGTCTGCCAGCCAGCACAGCATCCACAGGAGATTTGATGCCAATCCAGTCTTTGTTGATGAAGTGATGGTCACCGTGATGATTTAGGGCTGGACAAAAGCATTTTAGGTTGTATTACAGAAGCTTTCTCAGTTAAATAGTATTAAAAAAATAATTACCTCCACCGAAGAGCTGGTTGAAGTGTTCAAACCATCTGTCATTATAAATGTTAGTGTATCTTCTGAAGAGTGCTGAAGGAGATCTCAATGACAATTGAATGCACTCCCTATGCGATGGCTGGTGCCTGAAATCATACTGGTAATATTGGTCTCCTAGAAACAGTTAAACAGTAAGATTTCAAGTTAAATTAACATTAAAAATACATTTATTTTATGTTCTATTCCATTGGTTTTAACAGGCAATACAGCAGTGCCAAAAAATGAATTAACAATCAATAAAAATAATAATAAAAATACTAAATAAAAAAATACACAGGTTATAATAATAAAGATAAAAAATAAGAATACATTAAAACATTATATAGATAGTGTTTAAAAAGAATAAGAGTAATAATAATAATTATTAAAATAATAATAATAAAGCGAGTTAAACAAGCAATTACTTAAAATGTCAATCTAAATGAATAAATGAATTTAAGTAAGGCCCAACCTTTAAAAAAATAAACCCTCTCTTTCCCATGGTGGCTATGAGCAGGAATGGCAAAGGCAGCATCCAGATTGTCTGGTATCTTCTCAAATCCTACAGAAATATTTCGTGGGAAGTCCTCATCTAATACACCCTCATCAAACCTCCAGTATTTGTTACCCTGGCAATAATATAATATAGTAAACTCATTATTTCAGATTACTGATGCAACTGTTTATTCCATTGCCAGTAGTACAGAGAAACATTTCTTGAATTTCATAAATAAATAAACACTTCAATTTCTCAATGGTTTGAATTGTAAAATTTAAAAAGTTAGTTCACCTCAAAATGAAAATGATGTCATCATTTACTCACTCTCATGTCATTCCAAACCCTATATTACTTTATTTTTTCATGGAACACAAAAGGAGATGTTAGGCAGAAGATTAGGGACTGACAACCTTATTCAGCATTCACCTTCATTGTATGGAAAAAAACAAATAAAAATCCAATGAAAGTGAATGGTGACTGATATTTGCCTAACATTCAGGTTTGTCATGAGTGTGAGTAAATGATGACAGAATTGTCAATTTTGGGTGAACTATCCCTATAAGTGTGAGGTCTTCCATACTTTAAAGATGTATGTCTTTCCTTGGCAGTTTATGCGAGTGAAAGCAGCATCTATTGGACCTTTAATTCCCCAGATGTCTTGGATGAGCTTTGGGTACCCGGGCAACACTGATTTCTCATCAAGCTCAAAAAAATATTCTCCTGGGGACATACATACCACACAACATTCAGGCGAATCAAATTCAAACAAATTAAGTCAATATAGGTACAACAACAGTAGTTAAGAGTTAACATTAAACCATCATAAGATTCTAGTAGCTGTACTTTTTATTGTTTATTGTATTGTCTTCATTATTATTTAATATATTTGGCCTATTATTATACACAGATTGTACTTTAGTCTTCTATCTGCCTTTTGTAATTTGCATTATTTTATATTAACGAAAGTCTACGTATACTCTGTATAATAAATAATAATTATGTTAACTGCTATAGATTTGTTTACTGTAACCCACTTACCCCTGAAGGCGTAGATAGAGCCGTTTTTAAGCTGCATGAAGGAGTCAAAGGGTCTACCACTGCAGACTTCAGCATCAGGGTCTTTAGCCTTTGTTGGGGTGGGGTTTTCAGTTTTGGTTGGGGTTAAAGTCTTAATGGAGGTTAATCTAGAAGTTGGAGTGGCAGCAGTGGCAATCACTGGTTTTGTCTTATCATCTGGCTTTGAGTCCAAGACATGCGTAGTTGTTGTTAATAGGCTTAATATTTCTGCAAAGGTTGCTGGAGATGGGGTCATCATGTTGTGCTGTGATCTGGATCTGATGGACTCCTCTGTGCTGTTTGATTCCTCTTCATCATCTTCAGGATAAAAGGGAAAGGTGTCTCCACGAGCTGTGAGTCAACAACAAGAACAGTTTCTCAAGCACCTTGTTTGGTCATTGACTATTACAAGTTACTCTTGACAGGTTTTACTGGCTTTTATGATATTTCTAGCAACTCATAACCGAAGTTTGTTTGAAAATGGGCTCTTTATCCTACATCAGCCTATATAATATGCACAAATCTTAAACCTGCGTGAGATAAACTTACTTAAAATACGACAAGTGGACTCATAGTCTTTGCAACAGCTCTTGTAGTAAGTACACATGGAGTCACACTGACAGTTCTTGGTGGCGTCGAAACCATTTTCACACCGCTCAATGCAAGACTCTGACAAAAGGAAGAGGACACAGAAATATATGTTATATATATATATATATATATATATATATATATATATATATATATATATATATAATCTTTCAAATATTTCCTCTAATCCCACATTCTTGCAATTTAACCAGTTTGACTATGTAGGCTAAGCATGGAAACATTATCGAAAACATTATTAATCTGAAATGTTAAGATGTTAATTCTTACCTTCAGCTGCATATGTGAAGGTAAGCAGTCCTAGCAGCAGAATAAGCCTCATTCTGGTGTGTCTGAGAGAATCTGACTGAAAAACCAGGCTGAGGTAGCCCACAGAGAGATCAGTAGATCAATAGAATCAGAGGTCACTTACCCACTCTTGTTTACTTTAACTTGTATGCAATGTTAAAATGTGAACTGTCTTTCGTCTTTTAAAATAGGACTGGGGAACTGTTGTACAGAGCAATGGTAAAATAAACTTTAAATGAATATTCCAGGTTCAATAAAGGTTAAGCTCAAGCAACAGCATTTGTGGCATAATATTGATTACCACAAAACTTAATTTTGACTCGTCCCTCCTTTATTTTAAAAAGAAAATGAAGGTTACAGTGAGGCGCTTATCATGGAAGTGAATGGGGCCAATACATAAACTTTAAAATTCTCACTGTTTCAAAAGAATAGCCACAAGATATAAACAATATATGTGCAAATATGATTTTAGTGTGATCAAATCTTGGTTGCCATGAACACGTAATACTGTAAACCTGAAAACATCTGTAAAAACAACGATTTAAACAACTTAACAGCTCAAAATAAATATAAGTTTTAACAGAAGAATTAATGTAAGTGCTTTTATAAAATTATACATTTCACATTTCTATCTTTAAACCCTCCAAACATTGCCCCCATTCACTTCCATTGTAAGTGCCTCACTGTAACCTCGATTTTTGCTTCTTTTATTTAAGAAAAGGAGGGATGAGTCGAAATTATTTTTCTGTGGTAATAGACACTATGCCACACATTTAAATGACAGTAAAGTTATAGCAATCCCTAATTTCACCAATGTAGTATTGTACATCAGGGTGATAAATGTAAAGGTATTAAACAACAAATAATGCTTTTTTACAACTTTCAAAGTGTAGGATATACCCTCACTGAACACTTTATTAGCAACACTATGGTCCTAATAAAGTGCCTGGCACGTCTTCTGCTGTTGTAGCCCATCTGCCTCAAGGATCAACATGTTGTGCATTCTGAGACATTATTCTGCTTACTACAATTATACAGAGTGGTTTTCTGAGTTACCGTAGCCATTCTGTCAGCTTGAACCAGTCCGACCATTCTCCATTGACTCTCATCAACAAGGCGTTTCCATCCGCAGAACTGCTACTAACTGGATGTTTTTGGCACCATTTTGAGTAAACTCTAGAGACTGTTAAGTGTGTGAAAATCCCAGGAGATCAGCAGTTACAGAAATACTCAAACCAGCTCATCTGGCACCAACAATCACGCCACGGTCGAAATCACCGAGGTCATAATTTCCCCCATTCTGATGGTTGATGTGAACATGAGCTCATAAGCTCCTGACTCATATATTATTTTATACAGTGCTCTGCTGCCAAACGATTGGCTGATTATTGCATAAATAAGTAAGTGCTCAGTGAATTTATTATGTATACAAATTCCAACAAGACATTCTTTTTCAGGCTCATATGGGAGTGCATTGCTTAGGAACTCTTGTCGCAAATAACTCTGTTGACATCTGTGAAAAGTTAATGATTAACAGATTCATAAACAGTGTAGTATAAAAACACCAACTGAAACAACTTTCCTGCCCTCAAATGTGAACATCCTTTATCACTCACTGCCCTTATTTAATTGATTTATATATGCTGCCTGTATTATGTATATTATTCCTTACTTATTATATACAGTGCGGTAATGTTTCACATTTGTTATACGTTTTTTCATCCTTTTCTAATGTGTTGACTCCATTACAAAAATGATATACCATTTTTAACCATAGTTCTTTGCCAAAATATAATTAATAAAGTTATTATGAAAACTGTTAAACAAACAGTATTAGGCAATATGTCAAATGCATAGGATACAATGGGGCTAAAGGCCCACCGGGGTAAAATGCACCTTTGATTTTATTTTCTCACAAAACACTAAACAGCAACAAAAACTACTACAGTAATTTCCTTAACACCTGTCAGTCACTTTACGCTGCAAAATATTCCTGATCTATGAGATCATTGTGTACAATGTCTAAAGTTTGATTATGAGGTAATTTGTTCTAATATTTAATAATGTTGAAAATGTATGATTCTAATTAAAAATCCCTAAAATTGTCACATTTATTTTTTGACAAAATACTTATTAGACATTTTCAGATTTGTTTAAGGTGATTCAATCAAAAGTTTTTTAGCAACTGTCCAATAAGTGAAAGGATGGTCTTTGGGGTAAAACTCACCCTGTTGCAGGGGCTAAAGGCCCCATAAAACACATTGTTTTCTTAAGTGGGGTGAATAGATTTGTTGAAAAATGTTCAAAGTGGGCTCAAATTGACTGATCCAATCACAATGGAGATTAATTTGTTTATAGATACTTGAGATGTTATGAAATGCTAAATGCGATTGATATTAACAGGAATTTGTTAACACTTTTGTGAAGTGTTTGTTTTGAATAGAGGCCGACCGGTAGTATATTTTGCTGATACTGATAAGTAAGGTGGTGGGAAAGGCAGCTAAACCATTATGCGATTTTTTTAAATCGATATATACAATTTTTAATATATATATATATATATATGTTTTTTACTATGGATTTACTATCTTTATGTATTATTGTATTTACTATATACAAAGAGTCCAAAATGAATACAATCCCAGATTATTTATTTTTTTGTTCAACCAAATCCAAGAATAATCAGGAAAAAAAAATATTTGGTGCATAATGTGGGACATTTAAGTATAAAAAAGCCTGAAACATACGACTGATTACAGATTAATCAATATATTGGTCTACCTCTAGTTTTAAATACACATTATCTTCATTTGTTACTCAAAAGAGCATCTTGCTGTCTCAAATTTTTTTTGCCTAAGTTGACAAATTTTTTCCTATAACCGTTGTTACTGTATTTACATAAAATCGCTTTAACTGTGATACTTGTAAATACTTTAATACTACTATTCTGATGCTAGTGAAACTTTGTAATATGGCACTTTTCTGTCTCCTTTAGATGATTTGGATAAAAGCATCTGCCAAATGAATAAATGTAAATGTAAACCCCCCTGGGCATTTTTACCCCAAATGTGAGGCCCTTTTACCCTGCATTGTGGGTAAAAAGGCTCCCTTGCCACCTTTTTGTAAGAAAATAAATTTTAATCAAATCAGCCTTCCATTTTTATTTCTTTTAACAAAATTTTACAATAATACAAACAATAATTCAATAAAAATGTATGTATAAACTTTCAACCAGAAAAAAAACAGCACATTTTCCTATAAGCCCTTTTGTACTCAAATATATTATTATGCAATATGTTAATTACATGACATCACAATTTGTCATTGGAGACTAATACCAAATTGAGATAAATTATATTGTAGTATTTATAACTCTTTTTTTTTTTTTTTACTGTCAATTCACTCAATTGTATTTTTGCAGATTACAATTTGTCGTAAAAGGTGACATGTTGCATTATCATCTTACACCACCAGAGGAAGCCAAGCAGTAAACTCAAGGCCACTGTGATGCTGAGGGTGAGTGATATATAGCCTACACTGGGCGGGTCTTCTATCGGACGGCGAGGATGCTTGAGGATGCGATGCATTTATCAGGAAATTTGCCTTTATTTACTAATATTTACTAATTTAACAGCGTCATATCGCTCAACAAACATCGCTTTACCTACGCTTTCGCGGGCTTCACCCCAAATCTATCCGAGGGTGACAAAAGGAAACTGGAAATATTTGTCTTTGTCTGCCAAAGCCGAATACACTGATGGCGTAGCACCGCAACCCAACCGGTTAATGACGTTTTACCGTAAATATAAGGAAACAAAAGGCCTATAATTGCTTCTTTGTCATATTTGAAGCAAAGGAATAAAAAAATAAACGCCAGGACTGTTGCCGTGTGCTCAATAAAAGAATCATCACAAGGACACTGCAGCACCTGTTTCTTTAAGAAACAGCTGGTAGATGTTTTTATCCATTGTAGTTTACCTCAGCAAGATCTGCCAGTATTTCTCCATGTTTAGCTCAGAAAGACTCTCGGTTCCTGAATATGTCAGTCGGCTGCACCCCCGGAGGACGGTCTCTGACCCCAAGGCCGTCTCTCCGGGCATCAGCACCGACGTCCAGATCGTGTTGAACGGCTCTCTCCCTGCCCTGCGCTCTGCAATCAAAACACTAAAATCTGCAAAAGATACTGGAGATCTGGATGAGACCCGCCGGGCCATTGCCGAAACTTTCCAGCTGGTTGAGGAGGCCTGGGTGCTGCCCACGGTGGGCCGACAGGTCGCAGAGGAGATCTGCATCAGAATCCGGTTGGATGGAGGTCTAGAGTTACTCTTACAGTTGCTTCAGACACCTGCTGTAGAAATTACCTACGAGTCTGCCAAGCTCCTTGAGCAGATTTTGGTCTCAGAAAACAGGCAAGGAACAGCTCGTCCTATTTTATGGGTGTTTCTTTAAAGCTGAAGTATGTAACTTTTCCATGTGCTTATCCTATCCCAGCTTAATATACATAGACAACTAGAAGTAAGCAATTTTAAGGTTAATTTTCATTAAACCTGTTAACACTGTGTCTCTGTTGCGCTTTGAAAATTCCTATTTGTTTTGAGAGACCTGTTTAGACTCCGCCCACCAAAATTACTCAACCAATGATGTGAGTCGGAGGCGGGGCTATCTCTTTGTTTGACCGACGGCAGGCTGTTTTGAAAACATTGTTTATTTTTGTAATTTCACTAGCAGAAATTGCATACAGCTTTAACTTTGTGCACTTTTAGCACTGACTTTTAGAACATTTTGGAAATTTGTAAGGTTAATTTGACAGCTAAAATTGTACGTTTCCTAAATACAGACAATAAAATAATATTTGTATTATAAATAATAACACCGCTCACAAGGGATATTTTCCTTGAATTCTCTTTTCTTAAAAAAAAAAATCACTTGTCTCATATTTCGTTTCAACCATTCATTTTACTGACACTTTAGTTGACTTGCCAAGTACACTAACTTAAAAAATAAAACGTCAAAATTGTTCGGTGGGATGGAAATGACACCACAACTGTGGGACCATCGTAATTTTGGGGAAAAAAAGCCAGTGATTTTTTTTATATAAATCATTTTCTCACAGTAAATATTTAAATGGTTTGTTTACTTCACTCTTTGTGTAGAATATAATAGTTTTAAACATGTAATAATAAATATATATAATTTTATTTAATAATGGATTTTCAGTCTAATATTGAAAGTCTGTGTCTGGGACAAGGCTAAAGCTGTTAAATCTGTACATACAAGGCGTTTGAAAAGTAACAAAATAAATGATGATGGCCTGGTAAAGAGTTTCAAATTGCAGTTTTAATGAGACATTAATATAAGTAGAAATCTGTTGAATGAATTATGCACTGACTTCATACATTCACTAAAAATTACTATGGGACCAGTTGCTCAACAGTAAGATGCTCCTTGGTTTGACATTTTCCTGTCTAATATAAATTAAATCCATCAATTTTAAATGTCGCTTAAGTGTCCAAAATATTTTTGGGCTACTGTATTATCTTTGTTAGATAAGTGCCTACATATAGCCCAATTGCTATTTTAAATGCTTCTCTTTGTTATTCTCTGCAGGGACTATGTGGCACGCATGGGACTCGGTGTCATACTGAACCTCACCCGTGAACAGGAGGATGCCCAGCTGGCACGAAGTGTGTCGGGTATCCTCGAGCACATGTTTAAACACACAGAAGAGACATCTGCCCAGCTCATCACTCACGGAGCACTGGACACTCTGCTGTACTGGTGCCGTGGAACAGACCCAACTGTACTGCGCCACTGCGCTGTGGCACTGGCTAACTGCGCTATGTATGGTGGGCATCGGTGTCAAAGGCTGATGATAGAAAAACAGGCGGCTGAATGGCTGTTCCCTCTGGCTTTCTCTAAAGAGGATGAGCTGATCCGTTTCCATGCCTGTCTGGCAGTGGCTGTGCTGGCAGCTAACAGGGAGATTGAGAAAGAGGTGGTGAAGTCTGGCACACTGGAGCTGGTGGAGCCTTTCATTGCCTCTTTGGACCCTGATGAGTTTGCACGCAATCTTTTGGATAGTGCAGACAGTATGCAGGGCCGCACAGCAGCAGATCTGCAACACTTGCTGCCTCTGCTGGATGGCACACGGCTCGAGGGGAAATGCATTGCAGCGTTCTACCTGTGCGTGGAGACTAGTATTAAATCCCGTCAACGTAATACCAAGGTCAGGCAGACACTATATTCAATTCACTTCAAAGAGAGCATGTAAGGGCTTGACAATTGTACCGATCTAGTACCATATGTATGAATTGCATGAATAGTTCACCCAAAAAATGGAAAGAACATTCTGTCATCATTTACTCACTTTCTTGTCGTTCCAAACCTGTATGACTTTCTTTCTTCTGTGGAACACAAAATGAGGAATGTAAAAAAAAGTATTTTTCACTTTTTTCCATATAATGAAATAACAAATTGGTAACACTACAATAAGGTTCATTTGTTAACATTAGTTAACAATATTTGTTAACATGAACTAAAAAGAAAAATAATAAATAATGTTTAAAATCGAAAGTTGTATATATTAACATTAGTTAATGCGCTATGAACTAACAATGAACAGTTGTATTTTTTATAAACTAACATTAACAAAAATGAATAAAGCCTGTAGAAAAGATATTGTTAACTGTTAGTTCATGATACCTAATGCATTAACTAATGTTAGTGAATGGAACCTTATTGTAAAATGTTACTGACTAATATAATTTTAGTTCCACAGAAAACGCTTCCTTATGGCATCAGAACAATTGGAATATAGTGCACGATTCGCATGGACTACTTTTATGAAACTTTTCTGGTGCTATTTTTGATAGCACCCCATTCACTTTCCTTATATGGAAAAGAGTGGCCAGTACTTTCCTCAATATTTCTCCTTTTGTGTTCTATGGAAGAAAGAAAGTCAATTGGGTTTGTATTGATACGAGGTTGAGTGAAAGATATAGAACTGTAATTTTGTAACTTTCTCTCGAATTTCAAGTTTATATTCAGTCTGTATATTTTTTTCCTGGATTTTTATACAGATATTTCAGGAGATTGGGGCTGTTCAGAGTCTTAAGAGAATTGTCATGTACTCCAGTAATGGCACAGTTTGCTCTCTGTCTAAGCGGGCCCTCGCGATGATGGGCGAGGTTGTCCCGCGTCGTATCCTTTCATCTGTACCCAACTGGAAGAGTGGAGAGGTTCAGACCTGGCTGCAGCAGATTGGCTTCAGTGCATTCAGTGATCAGTTTCAGGTTTGTACAATGCTCCCATTTCCTGCTGAACAAGATAAAGGTGCAGGGTATAATATCATATTTCTGTTACTCAGTCCCAATGCCGCTGTCTGCTACTTCAATACAATTATGAAAATATTACTTTCCAAAGATTTCCAGTAGACAGAAAACATGGGTTGTGAAAACGATATGTAACTTAGGATCTTAAAGGGATAGTTTACCATTCTGTCATCATTTACCTACTCTTATGTTGTTCCAAACCTATATGTCTTTCCTCTGTGATGACATAATTTTCATGATTTGGTTAACTATCCCTTTCAGACAATACAAACTATTGAACAGACTGTACATTTATCCCTCACAGCCTTGTTTTTGTTCAGGTTAAGTTAAATATGGTGACTATCATGACTATGTCTATTAGATACAGTTATAGGCCAGGCCTGTATACTGTCATGTTTGTTGACAGTAGTAGTCTTTTATGCCTTTATATGGGCATATGTGTAGTTTTTAGTGTAACTGTTGAGTACAAACTTGATCACGTTTTGGTGCACTGTGTGTCTCAGGAGCTGCAGGTGGATGGAGATCTACTGCTTACTATCACAGAACAAGATCTGATCCATGATTTGGGCATGAATTCTGGGCTCACTCGCAAAAGGCCAGTACTATCAATTGTTTAAAAAATCTTTGATTTAATAGATATTTCACCATTTACTGACCCTTGTGTCATTCCAAACTCGTACGTCTTTCTTTTTTTCCATGAAACACAAATAGAGATGTTAGGCAGAATGTTAGCCTCAGCCACCATTCACTTTCATTGTATGGAATAAAGAGATGAAAAAGTGAGAGAAAGTGAGATGCATCTCTTTTTTGTGTTTCAAAGATGCCATACAGGTTTGGAACAACATGAGGGTGAGTAAATGAAAGAATTGAAAAAATATTTAAACACATTTACTTAAAAGTGATTGGGAGCACTTTACAAAAAGGTTCTATTTGTTAACATTAGTTAATGCATTAGGTATCATTGAACAAACAATGAACAATATATATTTTACAGCATTTATTAATCTTAGTTAACACATACAAATTGTGATTTAAAAATGTATTAGTAAATGTTGAATTGACATTCACTGTTAGTTCATGTTAACTAATGTTGTGAACAAATGGAACCTTAAAGTGTTACCAAGTTATTTTTGTTACATTATTGTAACATTTTTCCAATTTCACTAAGAAATATATTATTGTAAACTGTAAAAATTCTGTGCAGGTTTCTAAGAGACCTGCGTGTACTGAAGACCTACGCCAACTACTCCACATGTGACCCTAATAACTTGGCAGACTTGCTGGCGGACATAGAGCCACGATTCCGTCAGTACACCTATGGCCTGGTTCAGTCAGGGGTTGATCGGAAGAATATCGTCCATATTACAGACCAACAGCTGCAGTTGGACTGCCAAATAGAGAATGGCATCCATCGTGCCAAGATCCTCTCTGCCACCTGCTGTCCCGCTAAACCCTGCTTAACTGATTCCCAGCCTGCTGGTCCTGATGTATTCATCAGCTACCGTCGCACCACTGGGTCACAGCTTGCCAGGTTAGACCACACATGGAATGGCTTTCATCCAGATATTATAATAAACTTTACAATAATACATGTACTGGTTTGCCCATGTCCTACTTTAATGTGTGTAAAGATTTGAACTGTCGGACTTGACCTTATTTTAAAGTCTACATCTGTTTCAACCTTTCTAACATTCAATCATCATTACATGGCTCACTGAAATATTTGATTCTGATTGGTCAATTATGGTAAAATATTTTTATATAATGACCACTAAAATGTTTATTTGACTTGCAGCCAATTTCCTATATTGTGCTGGTGTCTCATAGCCCTCCGCTGTCTTGACTTCTCACATAATAATACAAATTCAAATCTGTATTTTAGGTGTAACACTTAACAATAAGGTTTCATTTGTTGAAATTAGTTAATGCATTAGGTATCATGAACTAACAATGAGCGATATTTTTTTTTACAGCATTAATCCATGTAAATGCTAGTTGATAATGAAAACGCAGTTCATTGTTAGTTCATAATGCATAAACTAATGTTAACATATACAACATTCAATTTTAATAGTGTATTACTATATTTAAGGGATAGTTCACCCAAAAATTTAAATTCTCTCATAATTTACTCACCTTCATGCCATCCCAAATATGTATGACTTTCTTTATTCTGCTGAACACAAACAAGGGTTTTTAGAAGAATATCTCAGTTATGCAAGTGAATGGTGGCCAAACCTTTCAAGCTTCAGAAATCATATAATGGCAGCTGTGACGAGGAGTGTGGGGCCGTGAATCCGCACAGCCGACCCCCAATCAGGCTAATTGCCGGTTCCCACCTCCTCCATGCCCATTTTAAACCGTTACATTGGTGCCGAAGCCCGGGAAGGAGGAGGGATGTGTGTCGTGGAGTCCTCGCCCCTGCTGTCTGCCCAAAGGATCAGCCACGGCCGTTCGTGAGGGTAGGAGGGGCTCCCTGCCAGCCACCTGGAGCGATGGAGCCGCTGGGCAAGGAGGCGGCGGGAACCGGATGAACAGTCAAAATAATGTTTAATGAAAATTTAAACAGAGACACACACGGCAGCTGCGTGTGGCTCTCTCTCTCCCAAACTGCCACAACCAGCTCGGCCTTATCCCTATCCTTAGCCCAATTGGAGGCCGGCCGTGCGGACTCACGGCCTGCCCCCACCCTCCTCCTCGTCACAGCAGCATAAAAGTAATGCATATGACTCCAGTGGTTTAATATACACTGTTGGCCAAAAGTTTGGAATAATGTACAGATTTTGCTATTTCGGAGGGAAATTGGTACTTTAATTAATCAAAGTGGCATTCAACTGATCACAAAATATAATAAGAACATTACTTATGTAAACAAAAATCTAGACAGGACCCATTTCCAGCAGCCATCACTCCAACACCTTATCCTTGAGTAATCATGCTAATTTGGTACTAGAAAATCACTTGCCATTATATCAAACACAGTTGAAAGCTAATTGGTTCGTTAAATGATGCTTAACATTGTCTTTGTGTTTGTTTTTGAGTTGCCACAGTATGCAATAGACTGGCATGTCTTAAGAATGAAAAACAATGGCAAAAATAAACAGCCTTCTCTAGAAACCCATCAGTCAATCATTGTTTTGAGGAATGAAGTCTATACAATGCTTGCAATTTCATACAAAGGTGTACACTATAGTCTTCAAAGACAAAGGACAACTGGCTCTAATAAGGATAGAAAGAGATGTGGAAGGCCAGATGTACAACTAAACAAGAGGATAAGTACATACAAAATATACACCTCACATGTCCTTAGCTGACAGCTTCATTGGATTCTACCTGCTCAACACCAGTTTTGTGTACAACAGTAAAGAGAAGACTCAGGGGTGCAGGCCTTATGGGAAGAATTGCAAAAGCCACATTTGAAACAGAAAAAGAAACACAGGCATTGGACAACAGATAATTGGAAAAGAGTGTTATGGATCTTAATCCCATTGAGCTTTTGTGGGATCAGCTAGACTTTAAGGTGCGTGAGAAGTGCCTGACAAGACAGCGACATCTATGGCAAGTGCTACAGGAAGTGTGGGGTGAAATGTCACCCGAGTATCTGGACAAACTGACAGCTAGAATGCCAAGAATCTGCAAAGCTGTCATTGCTGCACGTGGATTATTTTTTGATGATCTGAACATTTAGTTCAAATTGTAATAGTAATTTTTCACATTAATTATGTCCTGACTATACATTGTAATCAGTTGAATGCCACTTTGGTGAATAAAATTACCTATTTCTTTCAATAAGAGCAAAATCTGTACATTATTCCAAACTTTTGGCCGTCAGTGTATGTCTTCTGAAGCAATGCAATCACTAAAGGTGAGAAACAGATCAATATTACATTTTTTTTTTTTTACTATAAATCTCCTCTATCATATTGAAGACATTTAACCACTGAGGTCTTATGGATTACTTTTATGCTGCCTTTGTGATTTTTGGAGCTTTAAAGGTCTGGTCACCATTCACTTACATTGAAAGACCTACAGAGCAGAGGTATTCTTCTAAAAATCTTAATTTATTTTCAGCAGAAGAAATTAATTATTTTTCAATAATGACTGGGCTGACTGTACATTATTCCTTACTAAATTAAAGTGAAAGATGGGAGTTTGAATGCTTCAGTGGCATGTGTGGACCAATGCAGAACTCAATAACCCATGCAGAAAATGAAAGTTCTTGACCCAGTGTTTTCTGTTCTCTTTCTCTGCAGCCTGCTAAAGGTGCATCTACAATTACGTGGTTTCAGTGTCTTCATTGATGTGGAGAAGTTAGAGGCTGGCAGGTTTGAAGAGAAGCTGATCACGAGCGTGCAGCGTGCGCACAACTTCATCTTAGTGCTTTCAGCCAATGCACTGGACAAATGTATGGGGGATGTTGCCATGAAGGACTGGGTACATAAGGTCAGAAACATAAATCCCCCTTAATCAAGCTGCACTTAGAAAAGGCCTCTTTATTCTGATCAAGGTTTAGGTCATTATACAAATGCTGCAATTTGATTGGACAATTCACTGTCATGGAGTTCATTGCCTGCATCTCTTCAAGATAATCAATTTTTTTTTCTCTCAAAACAAGCAAAAACATCCTTCTGCCAACACCTTTATATAAAATTATGTATTAATATTGTTAATTTGACATGTGAAGCTAAACATTTTCATTTGCGCTATCCGCAGGAGATTGTCACTGCTTTAAATGGAAAGAAGAACATTATCCCTGTCACTGATAACTTCATTTGGCCCGAACCGGCCTCTCTGCCCGAGGATATGAGCACCATTCTCAAATTTAATGGCATTAAGTGAGTCAACACTCTGCCTGACTAAACATGTTGGTGCCAAGTCAGCAACACTATGCTTTATGCAGTTACTCTATGATTTACAATATACAGCTATTTTTTTCCTAATCTAGTTTATGCTTTCTCAGGAACCAGCTTTATTTAAAACTGTACGTCTTCACCAGAATCTGATCCAATAGTTTTACTTCTATTATCACACATATTTCAAAGTGAAACAGGACACAGTGGCAAGGACATGTATTTGAACCCTTTGGATTTAGCTGGTTTTCTGCATTTATTGCTCATAACATTTGATCTCATCTTCATTAAAGTCACAAGCATAGACAAAGCACAATGTGCTTAAGCTAACAAACCACAATTATAATCTTTCAGTCTTTATTGAACACATCCCATTAAAAATGAACAGTACTGTGGAAAAAGTAAGTGAATTCTTAGGCTTAAGTTTACAAAAAAATACAAAAACGAATTAGAGTCAGATGGCAAACCTGGAATCCAATTTATGAAACGAGATTGGAGGTGTGGATTATAGCTACCTTGACTTAAAAAAAACCCACTCAAACATTTTTAGTTTGCTATTCATAAGAAGCATCTCCTGACATGGACCATGCATTGCAAAAAAAAATTTTCAGAAGACCTACGATAAAGAATTGTTGCTTTGCATAAAGTTAGAAAGGGTTACAAAGATATCTGGAAGAGCTTAGATATTCATCTGTCCACAGTTAGACAAATGTTCTATATATGGAGATGATTTAGTACTGTGGCTACTCACCCTAGAATTGGCTGTCCAGCCAAGATGACTCAAAGGGTACATTGCAGAATGCCTAATGAGGTGCAAAGAACCCTTGAGTGACAGCTAAAGATTGAATGAATCATTGGAACTGGTTAACATCTCTGTTCTTGAATCTACTATACAGAAGACATTAAACAGGTGGCTTACCCTTTGTGGTGTCCATGGCCAGCACCGCCGCTCCCTACACACATACTACGCAGTCGGCGTAGGGCACCAACTACCTAGGGAGGCACCATCTTACCCTATGAGGGCACCAGAAAGTCCACCGACTGCCCTTACTCGCATGATAGACGTTATTCAAGGACCCGAAAGCAGTTGCGGAACACAGACGATCGCTTCACGCTCATATCACGTTTTATTGCTGCTATTATATTATTGCTGCCAAAGGAGGATGGGCCAGTTATTAAATCCTATGGTTCACTTACTATTTCCACAGCACTGTGAATGTTTAATGGGATAAAACATTAATTAATAAAACATGGGTGTTTAATAAAGATATGCAAGATTATAATTGCTTGTGTGTTGATGCCTTAAGCACATTGTGCTTTGTCTATACTTGTGACTTTGATGAAATTAGATCACATTTTATGAATTAATGCAGAAAACCAGCCAATTCCAAAGGGTTCACATACTTTTATTTGTCACCGTATTCAACAAAACTTGAGTTAATTTATTGGAAATGAAACGGATCATAAGAAGTGCGCATTTTTAGGGTTAATTAGAGCAATTTGTTATGTCTGCCAAAAAGGTTATTATTTTTCAATAAAAGATGTGAGCCAATGAATTGTGCACAAAAAGTAATTGAATGTGCTTTAAGAAAGGAAATAGGGTCAATTTGTATTTCATGTAATGTTGACTATGTTGGCAAATTTTAATTGTATTTTTATGTTGACTGATGTTTAACTTATCTAAATCTCTTCTTTCAATAACACAGGTGGTCCCATGAGTATCAGGAAGCCACTATTGAAAAGATTCTGCGTTTCCTTCAAGGATGCCCCAGCCTAGAGAACCCAGAAAAAACAGCAAAAACAGACAAAAAAGATCCACATAAGAAATAAGACATCTGTCCGTATATAAAACCTTATATCATAATGCATGGTATGTATAGGCCTTCCTAATAATAGCCACCATGTAACAAGAACACTCCTGTTTATTACTCAGAGGCAGTATTTCCTTTGCCAATATGCATGTAACATATTTATTTACATTTTTTCTCCCAATTTGGAATGCCCAAATCCCAATGTGCTTTTAAGTTCCTTGTGGTCACGTAGTGATTCGCCTCAATCCGGGAGGCGGAGGACGAATTCCAGTTGCCTCCGCATCTGAGACCATCAACCCATGCATCTTATCACATGGCTTGTTGAGTGCGTTGCCATGGAGATGTAGTGCTTCACGCCATCCACTGAAGCATCCAAGCTCACCACGTGCCCCACTGAGAACAAACCACATTATAGCGACCACGAGGAGGTTACCCCATGTGACTCTAACCTCCCTAGCAACTAGGCCAATTTGGTTGCTTAGGAGACCAAGCTGGAGTCACTCAGCGAAACCCAGGGGTGGTAGCCAGCATCTTTACTACTAAGCTATCCAGGCCCCATGTAACCTGTCTGAAGACACAAGTGGCTTTTCCATCTTATATTCCAGAATATTCCTGGTTATTTACAACTCAATGTAGCCGTCCATAGACATAAATAACCTGAAATATTCACAGCTCCATCCACTGGACTGGGTCTGGTGTTCCCATTTCAGTGAGATCAGTCAGCAGGCTGGTGACATCCAAATATTTAGGAACAAACCTACAATATTAGCCAGCCAGCCCCAGGAATTGTCTCACCTCCTTTTTGGTCTTTGGTCTCGGACAAGCCGCAATAGCTGCTGTTCATTTGGGGATGCATTTGTACATGACCCAGGTGGAAACCCAGATACCTTTCTTTCACCTGTCCAATTGCACACTTCCTCAGATTTGCTGTTATTATGGCTCTCAGATGCTGGATATGCCGCTGCCAATCATTGCTATAAATAATAATATCATCCAGGTAGGCAGCTGCATATGCAGTGTGCAGGTGGATAATGTTGTCCATGAGTCATTGAAACGTAGCCAGGGCCCCAAACAAACTTAACGGAAGGGTAACGAAATGGTGTAAGCCAAACAGAGTGGACATTTCTTTTTTCTCAGGACATGGGAGTCAAGGGGATCTGCCAATAACCCTTCGTTAAATCCAGTGTCGAATAAAAGTGAGCTGCACCTAACCGATCGAACAGTTCGTCAATGCGAGGCATTGGGTACCTGTCGAATTTAGACACCGTGATAACTGGACTGACCCGTCGGACCTCGGTACCAAAACCACTGGCCCAGTCTCTGTAGGACTTCTTGATCACACCAATATCAAGCTTGGCCGTGAGTTCTTCCCAGACCACTTGTTTCTTGTGTGCACCACCACTCATGGAGTCTTCTCAATGTGATGTTCTATGAGATTCGTATGACCGGGTAGAGCTGAAAACACATTCTAAAACTCCTATTGCAACCTGGCAACCTCACTGATTGGGACAGTGAGAGGTGGTCTCCACAGGTAACTGGGGTGGTTTGATGGGCGATTTTTGATTCCACCTCCGGACCCAACTCTGCCCTCTCTGATACTACCATAGCCAAAGCCACGGGTACCACCTCTCTCCATGGTTTTAGGAGATTCAGGTGGTAAATTTGCCATGCATCGCCTCTATCTGTTCATTTTACCTCATAGTCGACTTCCCTAACTGACCGTGTGACCTCAAAAGGCCCTTGCCACTTGGCCTATAGTTTAGAACTTGATGTGGGTAATAACATGAGGTCCTTATCTCCCTGTGAGAATTCCCATAGCTGAGTGCCCCTATTATACAGCCTGGACTGCTGTTCCTGGGCCTGAAGCAAATTCTCCTGTGTTAGTTGCCCCAATGTTTGGAGTTTTGCTCTTAATTTCATTCTTACTCTCTGAAGGTCCCTCCTCCCAATTTTTCCTCAGAACATCTAGGATGCCCTGAGGCTTGTAGCCATATAGTAATTCAAAGGGGGAAAACCCTGTGGAGGCCTGTGGGACCTCTCCTACTGCAAATAACAGGGGTTCTAGCCACTTATCCCAATTTCGTGCATCTTTGTGTACGATTTTCTGAACCATATTTTTAAGGATCAGATTAAATCGCTCGACAAGACAATCCGCCTGAGGATGGTAAACACTGGTGCGGATCGACAATCCCCAGTAGTTCATAAAGTTAATGGAGTGTACGTGACATAAACAAGGTGCCCTGATCAGTTAGGATCTTTATCGGGATCCCAACTCAGGAGATAATTTTAAAGAGTGTCTCCGCAACACTGGGTGCCGAAATGTTGTGCTGGGGCACTGCTTCAGGATATTGCGTTGAATAATCCACCAAGATGCCCTCATGCCGTCCGTTCTAAGGGAGTGGCCAGTGGATTCACCAACTGACATTCGCGACACCACTTGCTTACATCCCTGCGAATGCCCGGCCAATATAAATGGGCCATGAGACAATTCAGTGTCTTATCTTGCCCTAAATGTCCCACCATCGGATATTATGAGCTGTCTGGGAAGCTATTTTACGGTGGCTTTTCAGAACTAACAACTGTGTTGTGTTTTCTTTTGTTTGGGCGTCCTGCGTCACCTCATACAACCGGTTTTTAATAATTGAAAAGAAGGGGTAGGAGAGCGCAGTGCCGGGCTGAAGCTGTTGACCATCAGTTACTCTCACTTGGTCAAAGGCATGCCTGAGAGACCCATCTCTTGTCTGCCCCAGAGGGAAATCCCTCAGCGGGTGAGGTGCAGCCATTTCTATAACTCAGGAATTTTAATAAATTTCTGCATTATCAATAGTATTAATGATAAGCATAGTTGCTCTCTAATCTTTATATACAAGACAAAATAAGATAATCTTTGCTTTTGTTGGGTTACTGATTCAACATTTATGTACATTAATGAAAAAGCCTTATGAAACCATTGAACATACATGAACTTTGACCTTTTTGGATTTGATTATGGAAGTAATATAGAGGTCTGAATATTATAGTGAACTGTTGATCTTACGTGACTGTCTTCAGGTATGTGCAGATTATTACACAGGTTGTTACAAGTAATTTACTACATTATGAGGCAGGTTTGCTTATTCCACAAGGCAAAGTACTAAGTTTTCACATCTGCCTATATTCCATTTATCACACCGGTTCATGAAACTCAAATCAAGTGTAAATCATTATGGTCATAAATCACCTCAAAACTGTATTAGAAAATATCCTATTAGATAGTATCATGATTTCAAATATGGCTTTAGGGGCTTAGGATTTGCTGGAATAATATGCATTAAGTTAATGGTATATTTTCACTGTGAATAAGGTGTACCCAAATCACACATGCAAAGATCCTAATGAACATTAACACCTCAAGTTGTGTTCTGCTTTATCCTGCTTTTGGGCTCCCTACTGTCTTGTGATGTCTGTTTGGGTCTCTTTTAAATAAAATACAGTGCATTTAGGAGGTATAAATCTGACTTGGTCAAGTGCTTATGTACAAAATCTGTATAAAGACCTTTTCTTAAAAATAAATAAATAAAAAGCAATAAAATTTGTTTTGGAAAATATCCTTTTAATTTCAAAGTTAGATTCACAAAAATGTGCATGTTGCAATGGAGGAAAATATTCTTGTTTAAAAAACACTTTCAGACTAAGAGGAAGCATTAGATTTTATATTCTCTTTTCATTAGAATACTGATAGAATACTAAGTCTCCACTCACATCCACATAATTCTCACTTACTTGGCAGTTTTAACATTTCTGAAACACAATTAATAAGAGGAAGACTTTAAATTCAGCATTATGCGAGTTGGGCTGTGATCAAGTTTCCTGAGCTAGTAAACAGTCTTCACATAAACATCTACACAGGGAAACATATTCCTCTTAATTTTTCAGTCAATATTGCTGATGTTAGAATCGAATGAGTTTTACATGGTAAAAATCAATTCATCACCATTATAATCTAAAAGTGGATTAAACTGCCCTTCAAAATAAACAATTCTAACTGAACACTTCATGTTTATGATGTTTTTCACATTTAATTAAAAACGTATTAAAATGTTAACAAAAGATTTAAAGAAATAACAGACCACAATTTGCTGTTGTGCTCAGTTCAAGCAGAATCACTGTCTGAAGCCTTCTTTGTTCCTCCTCATCTCCTGGCAACCCAAGCCACTGTAGACATTATATAAGAGAAAAATATGACATAAGATTTTTTTTTTTTTGTTTCTGTACAAAAAAACCCTGTTTTAGCTGTCTACATCTAAATTTGCTATAACTTTAAATAATGTATTTGATTGAACCAATCATAGATTGAGAGAACGAACAATCATTTTAAAGCGATAGTTCACCCAAAAAATGAAAATTCTCTTATCATTAACTCACCCTCATGTCATCCCAAATGTTTATGATTTTCTTTCTCCTGCAGAACAAACTGATTTTTTAGAAGATATATATAGCCATACAATGCAAGATCTTTTAAAGCTCCATAAATCAAATAAAGGCAGCATAAAAGTAATCCATATGACTCCAGTGGTTAAATCTATGTCTTTAGAAGTAATATGATAGATGTGGGTGAGAAACAGATCAATAATTAAGTACTTTTTGTTTTACTATAATTCTCCACTTTCATTTTCTGAAAGTAAAAGTGGAGATTTATAGCAAAAAATAAAGTGATGGCATCGCTTCTGAAGACACATTATACCACTGGAGATGTATGAATTACTTTTATGCTGCCTTTATTTCATTTTTGGAGCTTGAAAGGTCTGGTCACCATTCACTTGCGTAGTATGGACCTACAGAGCTGAAATATTCTTTTAAAAATCTGTTTGTGTTCTGCAGAAGAAAGTCATAAACATTTGGGAAGGTTTGAGGTTAAGTAAATGATGAGAGAATTTACATTTTTGGGTGAACTATCCCTTTAAGTATCTTACCCAATAATTCCAGCTGGAATGAGAAGGATCATGGCCCCCAAAAGGAAGGGGAAACCTTTCATGAAGAGTAAGGTGGCAGGGTACAGGGTGTTAAAAACCCCACTAGATACTAGTGAGCACAGACCTTCCACACACGCCACTGAAGCAAACAGAGCCCCTAAATCAAAGCAAAGGAAAACAAATTTATTAAACACAGATCGCCATTTCAAGTATAAAAATTATGTCCTCATTTACTCACCCTCATGATGTCTGAAATCGCTATTTTTTTTTTTCATGGAACACATGAGATGTTTGACAGAATGTTTAGTCTCAGTCACCATTCACTTTCATTGCATGAAAGATGCAATGAAAGTGAATGTTGACTGAGGATGTCAGTCCCTAACATTATGCCTAATATCTCCATTTGCATTTGCAAATGACATGAGGATGAGTAAATGGTGACACAATTTTCATTTTTGGGTAAACTATCCCTTTAATATTGTTACTTATTGATGTCTTAATGTTGTTCTTTTTTTCTTATTCACCTTGCTCTGAAGGGTCCACCAACTTAGACAGTTTAGATCTCAGGACTGGTGTAGAGGCCATAAATAGGAAACACAGACCATACCCTAGCAAATGAATGAGTGGGAGAGTGAATTTGTAATTGAACACCATGCCAGCTTCCATGGCTATTTTTATGGCAAAAAACAAGTTAAAATGCATTTCTGGGAACAATATTAAAAAAAGTTACAAGGTTTTTAAAATGTATTTCGATTAAAATTAGAAAACCGATTCAGGGTTGATTTTGTTAAAATCTCTTCAAAAGTATTTGCTATGTAAAATAATTTCCTAAAAGAAATGTAACCAGCACAATCTAATAAAATATGCTTCAGAGAAGGTGGACTTTGGAATGAGATTCATAATGGTGGATCTTCGCCTGATATTAAAAACGTATGTGCGAGTCTGGAATGTCCTAATCTGCAACGGGTGTAAATGATCTGGTCCCAGCGAGTCCTCAAGTAAAATATCTGTCTTTATACACTACAGGGTTGAATTGTGCATTGATTCCATTCAGTTTTCCATTTGTTGATTATGTAGGAGATTATGGTTGGTTTGAGGTCTGAAAGTGATATGGAGCATTTTTTAAGATCTGTCTAGTGTGCTTCTTTAGCTTTTTCATTTCTTGGGATTTCACAATGGTCAGGTACCAACAAATATATAAAAATTCTGAGCCTCCAGAGCTGACAGCTTGATAAAAATATTTACACGAGCTGGATGGTAATTTTTGAGTTATGCAGGAGTTTGAAGATGTGATTTTGAATCTGCTATTATTAAGAAATGCCTCTGTTGTGTGGTCTTAATGTAATCCAGAGCTAAGATGATAGCATTGGCCTCTGCTGTAAAAAACAATTGAGCTTTGACTGAGGATCCTCATTCCAATTTTTGGCGATTGATCGCAAAAGCAGCCGACACATGATCTCCAGACTTTATATCTAGGAGTGTGTGATGGAAAAATGTCTCTGATAAATAGTAATTGTTGCAGATATTCATTTGAATGGGTTTGGGATATTTTTTGTTTTTTGAGGTTCCAGGGAGGAATACTGCAATAGAGTGTCTGTTCCAGTATACTTAAATCAGCTTTTAGGTTGTCTAGATGGGGGTTAATTCGTAATCCAGGAGGCCGAAAATACCTTGGTTTACTCTCATACAGACATGAATATTTGGGTGAAAAGAATGCAAGGTAGGCTGGATTTTCTTTGTTAGTCTTCAACTTTGTTGTGTATTGTAGGGCTAATTTGAGGCATCTGTTCTCCAGAGAAAGTTCATTAGCCTCTACAAACAGACTATGAATTGGAGATGTTCTAAAGGCCCCCAGTGCCAAATGTATGCATTGATGGTGAATGGTCCAAACACTATGCATCCATAGTCCAAACGTGATCTTATCAGCATTCTGTTGAGGTTTAGCAGAACTGAGCTTTCTGCTTCCGACTTCGTCTTTGCTAAAACCTTTAATATTTCCATGGCTTTAAAACATTTATCCTTTAAAATCTTTATATTAGGGATAAAAGACAATTTACTGTCCAAGGTTACTGTCCAATTTGGTCTTCTTGACAACTTTGATGGGATCTCTATCCAGAAATAACTCTAGGTCATGATGAAGAGAGCGTAATTGGCAAAACTGCATACAGACTGTTTTGGTCTTTGAAAACTTCAATTCGTTGGACACTGACCAAGCCTGGACTGTACTGTTAGCTGGATTTATCGTTCAATACAGTTAATGAATTTGCTTCTATAAAAAATACAAATGTCATCTACTTAAGGCTGCCATGAAATTCTGCTACAATGATTCTTGCAATGCTGTTTACTTTGATGCTAAAAATGGTCACTGATAAAATGCTTCCTTGAGGAACTCCTAACTTTTGTTTGTGTTAGTCAGAGAGGGTATTACCTACCCTGACTATAAAATGTCTATTTGATAAAAAAAAAATGGTGATAAACTTGGGTAAACGTCCTCTAAAACCAAGTTGATACCATATTTCCAAGTTGTATCGTAAGCTTTCTCCAAGTCAAAAGACGCAGCAACAGCATGTTCTTTTTTGATAAAAGCATCACAAACATAGCTTTCAAGGCTGATGAGGTGATCTATAGTGATTCTTCCTTTTCAAAATCCACCTTGCTTATTACTTAGATGTTGTGATACCAGCATCCATACACCATTCTCTCCATGGTTTTACATAAATCATCACAGCAATAAGGCAGTATTGGCAGGATCATTATGATCCCTTCCTGCTTTTGGAATAGGAATAATTTCTGCTTCCTTCCTGGAATATGGAACATCCCCGATACCCATATGGAGTTTAAAAAATGTAAAAGCAAGGATAGGATAGAGGTAAATTTTAGTGAATATTGTCTGGTCCAGTGGCAGTATCATGTGAGCTGTTTATGGCCTGTAACAGCTCTTCCATTGTGAATTTTTTTTTATAAGGTTCCACATTATTAGATGAAAAGTTAACCTCTTTTCTTCCCAAGCTTGATAAGTTTGAAAGTTCTTTTCAAACGTTTCTGCTAGAATATTTGTAATTTCTTGTTTGGAAATCATACAAATTGGCTTAAATTGCCATCTCTGTCCATTTGATGCTTCTACTCTTCCATTGAAGGTCAAAATTAGTGAAAAATGGTCACTTCCACAGAGGTCATTCCACACTTTCCATAAAAAGTATAGTAGTAACTCTGGCAAATAGTTAGGTCAACTGCAGAATAGGTTCCATGTCCAGGATGTAAATATGTTTGAGACCCATCATCTAAAAGGCATAGGGCATGGTTGTTCTCAATTATTGTACCTTCTGTGTTATACTGATTACTATGTTAAAATCCCCCATGAGTATGAAGGGGGGAGAAAGCTATTCCACAAGGTGTCTAGATCTTGATGCTTAAAAGTAATATCTGGTGGAATGTATAGAGCAAATAGTTATATTCTTCTGGTGGGTCAGATATACTACTGTGACTAGTAGTTTCATATTTAGTGTGATGCAACTGTGTATCACATAATTTCGAATTAAAACAGCTATTCTATAGTCTATTTTTTGGACCAAAAGAATAAAAAAAATTATTACATTTTTAAAAGAGATGGTAGAGTCATTTGACAAATGAGTTTCTGGTTAACAAAACGCAAATGGGTTGATAGTTGTAGCTAATGGTTGCAATTCTGCAAAGGTAGCTCTGAGCCCACTGCAGTTCCATTGGACAATGGTGTGATCAGAGTGAGTATTTCTGCCTTTTGGTGAGTGGCTCCTACTGCGATGACCAGTCTCTTTCATTTCTACATCTTTAATTGCTTTTGACTTTGCACCATCTTGAGATTCTTTAGATTGTGAACATCCACCTTTTTTAGAGTTCTTGTCAATAATTTTATTTTCTGTATTCAAGTTTTGTTTGGGTTGGGTTGGGGTTGATATAATTTCACTCTGATTTCCTGCATTTTTTTTTTTTTTCTTTGAGGATTTATTTCTTTATAGTTACTATAAAGAAGTTTATGGTTTATCCTTCTGCAACCAAGGTCAGATCTTTCTGAGAAAGTTTTTTTTGACCACAGAAGCAAAAGTTTTATTTACAGTGAAAGAGGGAATCACAGAGACCAATTTACATGATTTTTTATAGCTGATTTTCTTCGTACATCTGATTTTCTGGATTTCTTTCTCTTTAAACCGTATCGAGCATTCTTTCGATGTAGCCAAATGCTCTCCTGCACTGTTGCAGCATTTGGATGGCTTCTGGCAGTCTTCTTTGACATCCTCACCACAATTACCACAGATACACTTATTCATGCAGCTGTTGGGTCCATGTTCATACTTTTGACAGTTAAAACATCTCCGTGGGTTGGATATAAAAAGATCAACTGGAGCACTCATATATCTATATATTTTGAATCTTTCTGGAGGTTGAGGTTTATTGAAGGTAATAATGTAAGTGCCAGTTTTGATAGTTCGGTCCTCTCTTTTGATTGTTATGCTTTTTACAAACATCCCTCCTTGAGATTTAAGTTCAAAGGAGTTGACCCTAGCGCTACAGAGGGAAGGAGCGTGCCACTGTTCCTTTCACGAACTACCACCACAAAGGTGGGTCTTGTGCTGTATCCGGCATATCCTAGCAAATATGTATACACAAGCAACTACTTTGTTATGTCAGTTCACCTCCAAATTGCATATTTACATACTGCCACCACTAGAGGATAGTGTGGAGTTGCAATCTTGCTGCATGTTTTTCATATCTCAGGTGGTCTGACATAGTGCCCTGACCTTTATCCTGTTATATAGAGCTACTCTAAATGGTGGAACATTAACATATTATCTTATGGTCACACTAAATTATATGTCAGTGTCAGCACTCTGTACCTTTTTAAATGCACATAACTGAACCCTTTTAAAGAAACAGTTCACATAAAAATGAAACTTCTGTCATTATTATCTCACTTGTGTTGTTCCAACCGTGTATGACTTTCTTCCATGGAATACAAAAGGCAGAATTTTAGCCTCAGTTTTCACTTTCTTTGTATGGCACAAAGATGCAATCAAAGTGAATGGTGACTGGGGCTAACATTCTACTTATCTACTATCTAATTTTGTGTTCTTTGGATGAAAGAATGCCATACAGGTTTTGAACAAATAGAGTGTGAGAAATCAAAGACAGCATTTTAATTTTGGGATGAACTATCCCTTTAACGATATTTGCGATGGGCTCAACCTTCACAAATGTAACATTAACCAGGCCACAATCAGTGTAATAAACCCACACACTAACACAGCAATACAGTATATATACTGGATACAAATTACCATTGGAGACTTTACCTGTGAACATCAGAGCTGTGGTGTTAGCGACTGAAATCACAATCAAGCCAGCAAAATTGGAGGCAAGACCCACCAGAGCCACCCAGGAGTCCTCCAGGCAGCATTGCATGGACCTCAGCCCGATAAGGCTGGTCCCATATGCCAGATGCAGGGCTGCAGAACCATAACCAACCAGCTCTGGACCCCAGCATAGTGGAGAGCTCAACTCATAGAGCACATAAAGGTCTCTGCATCCGAAATGTACAGACACCACCAAAAAGAAGCAAAGAGTATACAGCCACAGTTTAGTTCTGCGTCCCTGCGGTGCATCAGATTTATAGAGTCGGTAGACAGCCCGATGGTGCCTAGTGGATAGAAGTTTTGCCTCGGGGTCAGGCGTGACCGATTCAGGCACAAAGAGGTATGCGTAGAGGGCTGCTGCAAGATTTGTGGCCAGAACAAGCCAGAAAGGGTTAATATACCTGTAGAGAAAAATTATAGTAAGGTTATTTTGTATCTTTAATGTCAGAGATGTTAAAGAAACATTACACCCAAAAATGTAAATGCTGTCATTGTTTACTCATGTTGAATTTGAGGCAAAATGTTAGGGACTGACAGCCTCAGTCACTATTCACTTGCATTGTAAGAAGAAAAAATAAATCTGCAATAAAAGTAAATGGTGACTGAGGCTAACAAAGAGAAAACCTTTTTTGTTCCAAAGACAAAAAAGTAATACAGTTTGAAAGTAAACGAAGACAGAATTTTTATTTTTTGGGTGAACAATGCTTTTAAAATTCATCAAAAATCCATAATGTACAAAGTGTGCATGAATACCCTTGTGCCCGTCGCCACTGCCCTCCTATGATGCTCGCAAACATGCCAGCCAATCCCAAACACGCCTCTAGTATTGCCACCCGAAAGGTGCGAGAGCCCCTGCCACTGATGTCGGCCACATAAGCAAAGCAACCAGCCAAAATTGCATTGAAGTCCCCAGAGAGGCCGCTGCAAATGCGTCCAATGAGGAACCAGTAGACAGGCAGCTTTAAATACATTACAATAAGATACACAGCTGCCTGAACAGCCATACCCAAGGATGGGACGATCAGAACCAGACGCCGACCTGCACGGTCACTCCATGAGCCCAGCAGGGTGACCAAAATCAAGCCAACTAGAAATCCACCCAAATTGATGTAGAGGTTCCAGTGGGCAGTCAGAGTCTCCACTTCCTAGATGAAGGATATAATCAGCATATTAAACAATGGTCGCTGTCATTTCAGTGGTTATATGGATTTCCCCATTTGAATATCGTTTATATTGCTTCAATTATTACCAAAAGGAATCTGTGAAATCTGTTATGTTTTGTGGCATTAGCTGGTTTGTCACACTTTAAAACATTCTATCTGTTTGATAATAATAGGCTGAAAGAGGCTGGACTGAACTGGACTGTTGTAAGGTAGGTCTTTACCAGACATCACCGGCAACAACATCACCTATGGGCACAAACCCACCTTTGAGGGACCAGACAGGACTGGCAAAAAGTGCTCTTCACTGACATGTCGTGGTTTTGTCTCACCAGGGGTACTCTGGAGCAGGATCGATTTGGAGGTGGAGGGTCTGTCATGGTCTGGGGCGGTGTGTAACAGCATCATCGGACTGAGCTTGTCATTGCAGGTAATCTCAACGCTGTGTATTACAGGGAAGACATCCTCCTCCCTCATGTGGTACCCTTCCTGCAGGCTCATCCTGACATGATCCTCCAGCATCACAATGCCACAAGCCACACTGCTTGTTCTGTGCATGATTTCCTGCAAGACATTAATGTCAGTGTTCTGCCATGGCCAGCGAAGAACCTGGATCTCAATCCCATTGAGCATGTCTGGGACCTGATCAGAGGGTGAGGGATAGGGCCATTCACCCCAGAAATGTCCAGGAACTTGCAAGTGCCTTGGTGGAAGTGTGGTAACATCTCACAGCAAGAACTGGCAAATCTGGTGCAGTCCATGAGGAGAGATGCACTGCAGTACTTAATGCAGCTGGTAGCCAAACCAGATTCTGACAGTTTATGCTTATTTGTGCTTGCAAACTACACACACACAAACATACATACATATGCACATATACACGCACAAACTCTTGAGTATTACATGCTTTTTTCCCCACAGAGATGACCTTTATCCTACCCTGATCTGCATCCAACATTATCTCTCTCTCTCTCACACACACACACACACACACACACACACACACACACACCTGAACTTTCTTTGCCCTACAGTGGGCCCTCTCTAATAGAATCTTTCTTTCATCACACCTATCAGACAAAATATTATGACGTCACAGACCACAAAAGCAAAAGGGGAGCTCAAGCTGCGGTATCATGTTATCTTGAATATTGAGTTTATATATATATCAAATGTAAACATTAGCAAACAAGATAAATTAGCAATACAAACTCGATCGACTGTAACTGCCATAATGTCCCGAGTGGTGTCTCCACTAACAGCAGGACGGTTTACCAGCACACCATCTATGAAAATTATCCAAACCGTGGAAAGACATTTCTTTGGGCACTGCTTTGTCCATTGTGCGTTTTAACAGATTTGTACTGTGCCAGCATTTTTTTTCCCTGAACTTGTGCACTGGATACTTATCTTGTCAAGATGCCTTTGACATAGCACTTACTTCAATCCCCAGTTGGCCTTGTTCGGCTCAAGGGTAATCGACAGGCCAAAGGCCATTGGCCATGGCCCAGAGGAGGAACAATGAACCACTGGAAGTGACAGTGGGAATGCAAATGGCCCTGGCACGCACTAGCATGCCCTTATTTGTCCCGATAGTGGAAACATGGCTAATAAGTTTCTAACAGAAATACAAAACCTGTCCTAATTGAAAGAAATTGATTGACAAAAATATCTAATCCAATTATGGTGATAAAATAGCATAATGAGAGATTAATAAGGCATTTTTAATAAGCAGGTCATTTTTGTCCGGGAAGACCACAAGTGTGACTTTGCACAATTATTTACTAAATAAAAGCATTAAAACATACTTCCTGTTTAAATATTAAAGCACACTAGAGTGATAAATAGAAAAGAAAGTTTTCATATTGTCAAAACGATTCACACATAATCCTTTTTTACACTAACAAATTAGATGCATATGCTCAGGTTAATGAGGACAACGATATAGTAAATTCCAAAAAGAAATACAAAACCTGTCCTTATTGAAAGAAAACTAGTTGACAAAAAGATCTAAGCTATATTATCACCAAAAATTGGATTAATGAGAGACTTGTAAGCAATTTTTAATAGGCTGTTCATTTTTGACCATGAACACCAAATTAGGTAAAAAATTGTAAAGACAGCACAAGGGTTAAGAAGAAATGGTGGGGTAAAATGTGTCCAGAAAAGAATTTCACAAAGCAAATAATCTTAAATGTCGGCTTTATTTTCTTAATGCAAAATATGATGTAATTGTTTTGATATAGATTTGAGGTTACATTTGACCAGAATGTTTTATTGACAGGTTTCGTGAGAATCACCGCTTCATAACATAAATTACTTTTTTACTTTATTAACTCTTATAGCACAAAACCTAGGTGTATATACCAGATACAGCATTTGTATACATCGCAGGCGCGTTCCGAACATGACTGGCAGCTCATTGGTTTTTGAGAGTACAGTCAGTGAACGTTACCTTCTGCAGAGGGTCGTAGGCAGTCGATGCATTGCATCCTCCTCCCTTTGTTCTATTGTAACCTACATCTTCACTGATACGATCCCACAGGTACTGCGTGTACAGAGGCATTTGGAGAGCTATGGAGAACGTGGAAAGGAACATCACGGGCTCCACGGTCACGGAAAATGGACATGAACACGGCGGTGGTTTGGTGCCCACAGGCACCCTAAAACAACAACATACTTTGCTAGAGTTACCCGACTCTGAAGAGTCCTCTTCAAGAATAGCGCTAGTGTCAGAATCAACCATGATTGAACGCTTTTTGACAGTACCAATACTCAATTACACACACGATAAAGCTCTGCGCTGAAGAATTGTCACCATCGAACATTAGCAACAAAAAGCGCCATTAACAGAATGTGACTTACGGAAGTCGCTCAACGTGTCTCACAGAAAAACAGCACGTGTGTTGTTGGCGCCTCCGGTCGAAACGCTTATGAAACTGCATGGCAGTTTTAACAAAATATCCAACAAAAAGTGTAAGAAATATTCTGAACCGTTTAATGACATTAATAATAATAATAATAATAATATATATATATATATATATATATATATATATATATATATATATATATATATTTATTTTTTCTTTCTTTTTCTTTTCTTTTCTTTTTTTTTTTCATTTGGCGTCATTGTATTATTTTACTGAGAAACACCCAAAAGCCTTTCGCCTCTGAACACCTGAAAGACAAAGCATTTACATTTATATGAATGAATAAACAAATGCATGAATTAAAAAAAAAATATTTAACGTTTTATTTTATTTTTGTGAAATAAGTAGATCTGCAGTTTACGCTCTAATGGTAAACATGTTTGACTGGTAATATTGCGTTTTTAATGTTTACACCAGATCATGTCTCCGAATAATAATGCGATTCAATAAGCTTTTGAGCTGGAAATCAATTTGAAGAAGAATGTACCTGGTTTAACTTCTCAAATAGGATTTCTTTCCTGCAGGCTGAATATGATATATCAATTACACTTACTCATGGGAATTTAGAAAGATAAATTACTCTTCAAGCAATCCAATTTCAAAGTAATACACCATGTACTATAATGATTAGGATACCTTCAAATAATAATAACCAGATATGCAGACTATTTTTATTATTATAATTGTATTTATTTTTTGTATTGAACTGAATGCAAGTCAATTATTTGTGCTTTTGATTCTGAGTACATTTTTATGGAAGGGACTTTGTATAAATAGTTATACAGAATAAGATAGAATATATTTTTAAATAAAATGTTTAACAATATAATATGTTTTGTTTGGAGGTCTAAAGCTGGGAACATTTCTTTGACTTATTATTTAAGATGTGAAAAAGTTGAAATGGATAGTAAAATTTATGACAGGCTAAGCTACAGTTAAGTATTATCTACATACCTATGTTCCCCAGGCATATGACACGTAGAAAGCAATTTCAAGACATAAAAATTGAATCTATGTCACAATGTCATGAGAAATAAAAATACACGAAGACGCACGCACGCCCACAAATTTTTTTTCCTGTGGGACTTTCAGCTCCTTTGATGTTATCTTTGAGATAATGTTGCAGAGAAACAGAGATGGAGGATACAAAGATGAATATTCCTAAATGTAGTGAAGCTAAGTGCACTTTGGCATGTGATGGAACCAAGTTAATGACAGCTGTTTAGTTCAGCTCCTCTTTTTGCAGTGACAGATTTATAACACTTGACCTTTATGAAAGGTTCTTCAGTAGCATGCAAATTCTTCCAAATCTCACCTATTGCATGCCACCAAGTATGTTTTTCTGTTGTCATGAGCATTTCAGGTAATTCAGCTTTTCGTCTTTTAGACATATTGTCTTTTGCAAGCAGACAACTTGTGTCATAGTCAAAATGTCTGTAAAAACAGATACATCTTAAACAGTTGCCATTACAGTAAACATCTTAATTAAGGATTCAAAACTAGTAAATGTTTTCAAAATGTTTCAGTAGTAACTAACATTACCACCTGCCTCACCATACCAGGAGCATTTTTGACAACACACTACACATTGAAACACACTAAACTATGTAGAAATTGAACAAATCACTTGATGATCACACTATCTCCTACTAACCCACCTTTGACTCTAAATAAGTTTATTTTTTAGCTACTGCATTATGTTAAACAGATAAATCAAGTACTGTAATATCAATGGAAAATAACAAACACATTTTAACAACACAGGGTTAATTCCTGAGTAATTCTGTCCATCTACCAAATAGTTTAATCAATAGTGTGACTTCATCTTTGACTAATAAACGTTGCTCTACCTGTCAATTTTCAATACAGTGGGAACAGAGCCCTGTAAATGTGCCGGAGGCATTCTCATTTGTATTCAATGTAAGCATTGTTTTGAATTAAAGAAGATGTTTGGCTGTGCACAAGGTTTATGTAAGACTGTTATGAAAGTTTCCTGTTCAGTAAATAATGAGTATGGGAAACTATGTTTGCAAGATGTTAAAGCCCAAAACCCTGCAAAAGGAAGTGATAAACATATAGCAACAGTATAGGGGAGACCGGGGCTGGTTGTCACAAGGGCTATGTCTAAGTAACTAAAGATTTGAGTCAAAAGTCCAATTACATAAATGTGTGTTTTCAAACGCCAAAACTCTCTTACATTAAACTAGATAGGTTAAGTTTGTCAAGACAAACTTTGATGTTGGGTTGACAAAGCCTTATCTAGATAGATAAACTGCTTTATGTGTGTTTGTATTTTTTAACAGTTGACATAACAAACATTCAGTTTCAGACGAAATTACAGTTAGGAATTTAATAAACCATTGTAAATCTCGTAGGGTCACATTGTTTAGATATAATGTGGCATTTAAAGAATATGTCAAATCATTCGCATACAAGAGTGAAGACTGACGACATGTGGTTTGGCATGGCCTCTGGTATGATAGTATATCACTCATCTTGTGTTCTCCAACAGGAAGGGTTTGAAACATAAATCGGCATTGCCCTTAAAAGTCTTCATCTGATGGAACTGTGCACAGTCCAGTGAAGCACCTTGCGGTTTCATACCTCACTTTCAAGTGACCTCTGAGATTTGCAGTGGGAAATGTATAGAAACGTTTTGCCAGAGCATAGGTATCTTCAGCTTTCTGTTGGGATGAGCCTGAACGTGCATTATGCTGCCAGCACTTGCAGTACAACTGCCTTCACCAGCACACACACACATCCTGACGGCATGATCAATGAGTGAGAGCCACATTAGGAATCAAGCATTTCTTCACATCTCTGATAATAAAGACATGTGCTATAGTATATAGTATTTAAAACTGTGACAGGCTGTAATTATAATAGCAAAGTTTTTTTTAACTAGGTCATTATTATGTCTAATGAATGATGGAGCTCGGTTTAGTTTCATACAGACTGTCTTTCTTGTAATGATCATAAGTTTCACATTGCTTTGGTTCTCCTTATGCAAAATGGAGCAGATCTTTTAGATGGCTTACTGAAAACCTAAAAACCTGTGGTGATTGTCACTGAGACCTTTGATAGTATTTTTCAACGGTGTGTTCTAAAACTAAGCCACCGACCCTCATGCTCCCAGTGATCACTGCAACCTATGACAATACATTTTCAAACTGAATTAGCATGATGGGGCTTTTGGATCTCTTTGTCAAACTCATATTACATTTACTGAAATTAATATTAGGGGTTCAATACAAGTTACATTCAATCAACATTATTTTTGGTATAACGTTAATTACCACAAAAATTGATTTTGACTTGACCCTTTTCTGTAAAAAAAATGAAAAATTAAGGTTACAGTGAGGCACTTAAAATGGAAGTGAATGGGGCCAATTTTTTTGAGGGTTTAAAGGCAGAAATATAGCTGTAGCTCAACTGGTGAAGTGTAGCCTTGGCAATGCCATATATGTGACAACAAGTCTTTATTTGCAACATGAGTCCAAATCACACATTTACCAATTACCACCATCATCCATCTAAGCTATGATGCAAGAGTCATGCTAATGACATACAATAAATAAAAGAAGTAACGCTTTACAATAAAGTTCAATTTGTTAACTTTAGTAATTGCATTAGGTATCATATATTTATAGATCTAATTTAATGAAATTTATGAAATTATGAAATGCATTAAATAATGTTAACACATAAAACTTATAATTTTAATTTTAAAAGATTGATTTTGTTGTGCTCTGCTACTTATGCAACACTTTTCAGATGAGAACAGGGAGGTCTGCAGCAGGTCCTCTCTATTCCATAGGATTAATGTTTCAGAGTCCTTGATTGGTTTGTACAAATTGAAGGGTACTGAAGACAAATCCTTTAATGCGAGGAAACGAATTAGAGTTCAAGGGTAACATTGGCAGGATGTTTATGGGTGGAGAGGGACTGAGGGCACTGTCAACCTCTGGATGTTAACCTCTAGAGATTCATTTAATCTGCCAGCCTGCTGATGAGGACTAGTACTAGGATGCAATCTTTGGTGGAGCACAGGGTTCAGGATTTGGAGTTGGCACAATCCCCTTTTGGAGTAACCCCGCCCTCTCTTGGAGATTCCAACCCCAGTTGGAGATCTCCAATCTACCTACTTGGTGTCATTCTAAATGGGCATGTCTCTTTCATCAGCGAGGGTCAGATTATATGTATTTAAATGTACAACAAACTGCTGATAACTGTCAAAAAAAGGGTTAATTATAAAAACCTGATGACAATTTTAAGGGATCTGACCTCAGTTGCACACTGAAATTTTGCCTCACATCTCAGACAACACAGCAGCTGTTGAGGTGTGTGCATGATAGACTACATACAAAATGTTATGACCATTCAGCCAAAAGTGAATACCCGGCTTCATAAATCCAGGTGCTGCAATTTGTTTTCTGGATAATATTTTCAAACCATAAATCTCTCTCCCTCAAAAAACGGCTGAAATTTCACCCATCAAAGACTGCACATTTATGTACAATTGCTATTTCAAAATGTCATTCTTTTTTACCAGAAAACAATTGTTTGAAATCAGTGATAACTGATAAGTTTTACTGCCTTAGTGTCTTAAAGATCGGGTCCAGTAATTTCACAAAGAAATGTAATCTTTCCCTTTTGTTTGTTGCTCATCATTAACACGTTTTGATTTTCTGCACACTACTGAGAAAAAGGGTAATCTTCTTGTGTTGATTTAGCATGAGCTGAGATGCCAAACCAGAAAACCATGTGTCTGTCAAGTGTGCTTTGTCGTGCCATGTCCTGATGCCAAACTATTCACCATGATCAGTTACCCCATCACAGGGCTTAAGGCATGTTATTCCAAAGGTTTCTTTACTGAGCACATTGAAACAAGACTAATCAAAGAGACAGTTGAAATGTAATAGGACAATGTATTGTATTATTTTGAATTAGCATTGCTGAAACATGCCAATGGGTTTAGTGTGAAAGGTTGAAGGAATTCAATATAGAACAATATCTATCTATCTATCTATCTATCTATCTATCTATCTATCTATCTATCTATCTATCTATCTATCTATCTATCTATCTATCTATCTATCTATCTATCTATCTATCTATCTATCTATCTATCTATCTATCTATCTATCTATCTATCTCAATACCCAGACAACTTCTTGCATGTTCTCAATTCCTGCATTATGTCCTTTTTCCATCTCATTCCCTCTAGTTATGATTGCTTAACCTGAAAGAGACCAATACTGCCTCAGCCAACAGTATAACATCAGCACTTTTTCAGTTCTTCTCTTTCACTATCACAATTTTTGCTCTACCTCTCTACCTAAACAATCTCCCCTTCCCATTAGAATATGATTTTAATAAAGCAGCTCAGGAGGGCCGTGGCAATGCCTCCCAGGTTCACTTGGAGGGTAGGGGAATATTTCACCTGTACTGACATACATATTTCCCTCCCTCTCTCTCTCTTTTCTATCTCTATCTTCTCTCTCTCTCTCTCTCTCTCTCTCTCTCTCTCTAGATATGTCTCAGTTGTTTTTCTTGTCAGCAGTCAGTCACAATAAAAGCAGAGTGGCAACTCTGAGAGAGAGAGAGAGAGAGAGAGAGAGAGAGAGAGAGAGGGAGATATTTTTGAGATCTGCAGTCAGTTTGTAGGCACCTGTGTGGAGTGTGAACCATCTGCCTTAAATTTACAGCCTGGGCCTAGAAGCACCACACAAAGTGGTAAGTGAGACTTTTTAACTTTATGTGATTGAGGTGTGCACTACAACTTCATTTGAGTGAACTATCATTTATATCCATATAGGACATAGTAGGATAATTTGTAGTACTGATATGGTATCAAAAACTAAAGTCTAGAAGGGCTGTGTTTTAAGGTTCAAAGGTAGTATACACACATGTAAACATCTGCGGGCTCGCATTGCTCTCCATCTTACATAGACACTATTGTACTATTGTGGCATCAATAAATAAGGCATCATAAAAAGTCCCCAAGCTCCTTGTTAGGCTTGTCTCCACCTGGATGAAATCTCTGCTCAAATTCATCTAAAAAAGACAATAGTAGTATACAGGAAAGATTGAGAGAGTGAGAGAGAGAGAGAGAGAGAGAGAGAGAGAGAGAGAGAGAGAGAGAGAGGCAGGGCAGGGCAAGGCAGGTGCAGTCATATTTTATCAGCAGAGTCTTCTCCCACTGGGTGTTGAACTCCCATTCTCTATAGGATGTGTGTGATGTACATTTAAAAATGTTTCTCATTACCTCTTAAAGAGGCTCCCAGCTCCAGTAACTTCAGTAAGAAATGTGTACATGTGTGTGTGCGTGTGTGTGTGTGCATGTGTGTATGCATGTGTGTGTCAGAAAACCTGTTGCAGCAGGCCTGTCCCCTTGGGGTGTGGCATCACATGTTGGCTGAGAGCCAAAGGGACTGAGCTCTTTAAATATTCTTATTTGAATCTGAGATTTATTTTTATGTGGCATGAGTTATGAAATAAATGTGATTGATTATTTAATGAGTAGTTACAAATGTATAATTACAGATATGGTTTTCAGCTTTGCCAGGTATAGACACTTGTTATACGTTGCTTTTTTGCTAGGACTACAATGAGTGGTACTTGAGACACTGCTGATTATGTAACTTAAATAAACACTAATAAATGCATATACATATTTATCTGATTTCTACTGTAATTAACACAGCAGATATAGAAATCCTCGGAAGACTTAGAAGTCCAGGAATGTGCAGTGTTGTTATGTCAAGTTTATTCATTCTTTTAAGGCAGAGGCTATTTGCACTATGCGTAAAAAGCAACCAAAAGCATCTTCTTTGCACTAAGTGCAAGTAGTGTTAGATGCTATTTGCACCCACAATTAAATACTAACATACAGTACTGGACATCACTGCAGCATGTTTATTGTGTTTATTTAGAGTCCCACAGACACCCTACACCAACTCCTATCACTAAACCTAAACCTAATAAAAATTAACCATGGTTTTACTGCGGTAACCACAGTATCCATAGTAGTGTTAAAATCATATTAACCACAAAATGAAACATGGTTGTTATATTTACACCATATTACTGTAGTAATACCATGGTAATTCCATTAATAGTATGGCTTCAACAAAAAACATGGTTACTACAATATTACTTTAGTAAAAAAATCCCTGACCTTCACCGTTATCAAATTGCTGCGAGGCAATCAACTTTTATATACATTTTTATTTCTTATTATAAGTTGTATTAAAGGAAATATTAAGAATGGAGACAGGAAACAGGTTGTGAAGAAATGGGACAAAAGGCAGAATCAAACCTGTGTCATCCATTAAGTGTAGAATATGGCAAATACAACTCTATGATTACGATTTGTGCCCGTGCTGAATTGTGTAACGACAACCGTTCATTGCATTTGATTGACATTTATAATACAAACTTACACCTTGTGTTTCCAGAAACCTTCATTAGGATGTTGCTTAATGTATACTGTGTGTAATCAATGTATAAGCAAGTGCATGTTCATGCAGCAACCTGCCAACAGCATTCCTACTTAATGAGAAATTATGAGGTTTATAGGTTTTCCTTATATTTTATACATTATTAAAGGGATAGTTCACACAAATTTGAAAATTCTACTCATCCTCATGCCATTCCAAATCTGGGTGATTTACTGTCTACCTTGGAACACAAAAGGAAATGTTTGACTGGATGCTTATGCTGCTTTTTTTCAATACAATGGAAGTTAGAGGTGAACATGGACTTTTGCTAACTAATTTATGAATGAGTTCAGAAAACTTGGAATATAGTGTACAAGTTGCATTTTTGGTGCTTGACAGCCCCTGCTCATCATTTACTTTCATTGTAGGGCTACACAATGAATACAAATAAAATAGATATCATGACATGACCTTGTGCAAGGGCTGAGATTAAATTTTCTGTATTGTGTTAGTGCATTTTTACCATGTTTTTAGAGTGGTTCTGTAATCCACAACTCCATCTCGTGCTCAGAGTAGCAGATACACTCCGAGTTTGGTTCTGTTTGCTTACGCGCTCTGAGAGAGTTATACTGTATTTAAAGAGCTCCAGATTCACATTAATGTCAGTTTTGCTTAATTCTAAATATGTTTGGCCACTATAAGTTAATATACAAATACAAATAATACACCCCATGGCATGGGGTATTTGTGGACAGAAGAGAATGCCTTAAAATGAGGCTGTTGTGAATGTGAACTCAGCTACACAAAAACTCTTCATGCAGCTGTCTGCCAAAATAAAAGCTTGACTGTTTAGAACTCATTGGTTTAACTCAGTGCATTAGATTTGGTTTTGACCATTAACCCTTTCAGAAAATTACAGTTTTTACCTGCTCATCTGAAATGCCTGTCTGCTTTCTTCACTCTGAAAAACAAACAAACAAACAAAAAAAAAGAACGCAGAAGGCAGTATTTTTTTTTACCCTTTTTTTTCATAGAATCACTTACTAGTTTTTTGTATATCATATCACAGTTCATATTGCAATCAAAATATTGTTTTAAAAAAATATAAAAAACAAACATGACTTTCTGTCCAAATCATGCAGCCCTATTTCATTGTATAGAAACAATAGTTGTTTTCATTCTGCTACATTTCTCTTTTTGTTTTCAACAGTAGAAAGAAAATAATACAGGTTTGGAATGACAAGAAGGTGAATAAATAATTACAGAATTTAATTACAGGGGGGTTTACAAATTACAGAGTTGTTCCCTGTGAAGATAAGTGAAAGTGCTGTGTAGACATACAAGTAGAAATCCTACCAATTACTTGATGGATGACAGTGTAAAGGAAGATGCACAGTCCATTTGAAATGTCATTCAAGTGTGGTGAGAGCAGTTCCAGTGTACGGGGTGTGGCTGTATAGACATGCAAGAGACCAGATCAAAGTAAGATAAATGTGATCATCTTGAGAGAGGAAGGAGTCTTATGTGACTGAAAGTAGGGAGACTTTTAGAAATATAGTGTTACACATTTTTAGCTTACACCAGATGATCTTCACACTTTTCAGTCTTGTATTAGAGGATGAGTCAGCATAGTTGGTCCTTCCTCATACAGCATTCTGACCTTTGCTTCCGAAAGGGTGAATTTGATGTTGAAGCAAAACTAAAATTGTTCAGCACATGCATTTTCACTAAATAGCTATTAACATAATTGTAATTGTCTTATTTTTCCCTTAAATATTAAACAAAAAAAAAATTAACCAGTTAATTATAATGTTAAATTAAGACATTAAGCAATTTTTTTAAGGTTACCTGAAAAGTTTTTTATTACATTTTTTTTGACATCATTGCAGAATGTCATTTCCACACTTCTTCCCCCTTGCAATCAATGATTACTTGCCAGATAGCTGATGTCTTTCATCAGTACATTTGCTGGCACAGTGTCCACACCTTACAACCCCCTGGAGCAACATTTTGTGTGTTTTAGTAACACAGTGACATTGAAACGCTGGTTTTCGAGTTCTCAGTAGCTTATAGGTCACTCCTGCAGTTCAATACACACAAATGCATGCATTCTTGCTTAAATAAGCTATACACACATATTAAGGACCACAAGTCCATCTGAGCAACAAGTGGGTTCCTATTTTGTAATATATTTGGATTTAATTTTCCATTGTCATATGCTTATTTAAATGCCCACACCATAGGCCTTACCAGTATATATAACATAAAGCCTGTTACAAGTTTTCAAACCTGATTTGCTACCCAGTTCAATCTTAAACACAAACGTGGTCCTTATATCCTTTTTTTTTATACTCAGCTGTTTTCTCTTTCCTCTCAGAAGTGGAAATGGTCTGTATCTCAACCATAACAGGTCAAATGATCAGTAAAGTCACAGTAATGAACCATAAAGGCCAGCTCTATTTCCTGTCCAATACTGAATTACAATCTATGTTTCACATGGTGCAAAATTCCCCCATCTCCATTTCATGTCACTAACACACTTCGGTCGTTGTTAGCTTCTCCTTCATGGTTTGTTGGTGATTTTAATGAGTTTTTGGCTCAAACGGCACAAAGCAACAGTCTGCTGACAGTAAGTGAGAGGGGCCAGAGTTTCCAGGAATACTTGATACTCTTGTGGTCCTGTGTTTTACTTGTTTATGATCAGATTGCAGGGCAATGCAATTCAGTGAATTGGGCCCCTTGCATTCCAGCAGGGAGACGATGCCATCACTTTTATGGAAAATACTTAATAGAGAGTTGGAAAAGAATTTTCATAACATGTAGTTACACAATATGCCCCGTAAAAGTGTAAGTTTGCCCAGAGGCCATACAGATGTGTAGACAGATTGTTTGGATACATTAAATTAATTTATGACATGATGCTCGAAGAAAATAACATGAGGTTGAATAATACAGTAATATGCAATGTGATTTTGCAAACCATTCAGTGGCCATGAGGTAATATAAGTGCAATATAAATGTACAACTGAACATTTATTGGTACTGTACATTTTCTGTATATGAAAACTGTGCTTTGAAAATCCAGCTGGACTCATTAACTTGAACTAGGTCTCTGCATGCTCCCAAATTAGCAAGGGTCACACAAATTGTTTGTTTAGCACACTCACTTCACACCACAAATTGAGGTTTGAGGTTCCAGTGTACCGGGTTTTTACACACCTGTGAAAATGCCTTTCTTCTCTTACAGTAGCTTTAGGGACCACATTTGTATGTTAAATCATGTTTGTAAGTTATGACTAACCTTATGATGGCCAGTGAGACCCTGAACAAATGGACAGCAATTTCTGAACCTTTAGTTGGTTTTAAAGAACATCTCTGTGATTAGCAGTATAACAGTATCATCCAGTCAATGCACTGAACATCAATCTGTAGTTTTCTCCTCCAACTGACCTATAACTGCACCAGTGTTACTTAAAAAAATATTGTAATTACTAAAGTTATAATTAGGGAACAACAGGCCTAAAGGCTGAAGTCTTTTTATTTTATTTATTTGTTTATTTATTTGTTTATTTATTTGATCCTCTTTTCTCCCCAATTTGGAATGCCCAATTCCCACTACTTAGTAGGACCTTGTGGTGGTGCGGTTACTCACCTCAATCCGGGTAAACTAACTGCACATATACATAGGTTTACAGGTATATATATTTATTTAAAACAATTCTATAAAAATCTAAACATATTTTTTTCTTCTTAAAATGTATTTGCTTTTGTTGTTGAGGGTTTTAAAAAGTAATTAGTAATAAGTAACACAATTGCTTTTCAGACAGAGTAATTATTACAGTAATCTATTTACACTGTAGAAGATGTAATAAGTAGTTAGTAATTAATTACCTTTTTAGAGTAACTTACCCAACTCTGATGTTAATAAAAATACAATTATTAGTGTTGATTTCAACATAAACTAATACATTTGTAAAAACAAAAGTTTTATATGTTAATGTTACATTAGCTAATGCACTATGAACTACCATAAACTAACAATTACTAGATTTATAAATGCTGTAAAAGTATTGTTTATTGCTAGTTCGTGTTAACTAATGTTAACAAATGGAACCTTATTGTAAAGTGTTACCTTGTATAAGGTAACACTTGTATTTATTATATAAAAAATGAAATAACCCTAAAACAGCAATGTTGCAGTAAGAATCAATTGGAAATATAGCAGCAAGCAGCGATGACGAGCCCAAGCACCATGGGTCCATTTCCACCCAGTGGCTTTCGGAACACAATGCAAGGTGGACACATGCATTTTGGCATTTGACATTATTCCAAACAATTTTTAAGCAATTTTGGTAAATATAAGAGGACTATTTTAAAGTCTGTTGTAAGAGCCACACTTCCTGCTGCCAAGTGGTGGTGCTATGACCCTGACCCAAAATAGTCACATCCATGTGATTAGCCCTTCAAGATCTCAATTTTGATCTAAATCACACATTGCATATATGACCCTTCCTGTTTCCCATTTTTCACCATTAATGTAATGTCTCGCCATGGCAACACCATTTGTAATATAAAAAATCTGTTCACATAGAAGTATTTAAAAGTTCAGAGAATGCATTAATTCAAAAAATCCAAAATGGCTGACTTCTGCTGGATGGAGCTAATAAATATAATTATGAAAGTTGTCCGGCTTGATGAGAACTACATATGTACCATTTTGGAGACTGTAGATGAAAATGGGTGTGCTACAGAGGCATCTTGCATGGCCATTTTAAAGGGGGTGCTACAGAGCCACCCATACACATCCATGTGTGAAATTTTGCACATCTCTAATGGCCAAGGATTTGAGGTGTGAGGACATATTTCATGAAATTTTAAGCAGGCAAATTGCCAGGGGGCCTGGATAGCTCAGTGAGTATTGACGCTGCCTACCACCCCTGAAGTCACAAGTTAGAATCGAGGGTGTGCTGAGTGACTTCAGCCATGCCAACAAAAGCACACAAAGTGCCTCAAAAACACCCAAATTTAAGAAGAAAGGAATAAAAGTTGTCAAAAATTCCATTACAATTTTACATCAACAGAGTCTTGACATTATTCTATAGAATTTTGAAGCAATTCATGTAAACACAAGAAGGCTATGTCAAAGTCTGTTAAAAGTGCCATACTTCCTGCTGCCAGTTGGTAGTACTATGATCGTGACCCATAATAGCCACATCAGTGTGATCAGCCCTCATTACCAAACATCCAGCTGAACATTCATCAAAATCACAAAATGCACTCAGAAGAAATAAGGCACTTCCCATTTCCAATTTCTTTCTTCGCCATGGCGACACCATTCAAAATGTCAAAAATCCATTTGCAATTAAGCTTCTACAATGACTTGGCATGATGTTGCACAAATTTGGTGCCAGTCACATGAGTCCCCTAGGAGGAATATTTAAAAGTTCAGAGCCTGCAATTTTCTGAAAATCCAAAATGGCTGACTTCCTGTTGGGCGGAGCTAATGACTGTGAGTATGAAAGTTGTACGAATAGATGAGAACTATATATATACCAATTTTGGTGACTGTAGGTGAAAATGGGGATGTTACAGAGCCCCACTTAAATGCCCATTTTCAAGGGGGTGCTGTAGAGCCCGACTGCACGCCCCTTTGCCCAGCCCTAATGTCTGATGACTCTGATGTGTTTGCAAGAAAAGATTTTCATGCATGTTAAGTACATCAAAAGTACCGAAAATTTTGAAAACAACAACAATAATAAATATAGCTGCAAGCAGCGATGACGGGCCCAAGCACAACTAGTCCATTTCCACCCAGTGGCTTTCAGAAAACAATGCAAGGTGGACACATGCATTTGGTATTTGACATTATTCTAAATAATTTTAAGCAATCTTAGTAAATATAAGAGGACTATTTTTAAGTCTGTTGTAAGAGCCATACTTCCTTCTGCCAGGTGGTGACACTATGACCGTGACATAAAATAGTTAATTCCATGTCATTATCCCCCAAGTCTGAACATACATCTCAATTTTTATCTAAACACATTGCACACAGAAGATAAGAGACACTTTCTGTTTTCCATTTTTCGCCAATAATTGAATGCCTCGCCATGACAACACTATTCAATATATCAAAATGTAGCAGAAAGAATGTAGAAGAAACTGACCCCATCATTTTTGTCAAAAGGTGGCGCTACAGAGCTCCCCAACCATGCCATGTGTTAACTTTTGCCCAGGCCTAATAGCAGACAACTCTTATGTGTGTGCAAAATATCATGAAAATTCAAGCATTCAAGTACCTCAAAAACATGTGAATATACATACAAAGGAATACTGACATTTAATGTGTTGCAAGGGCAACACTGCTGGAAATATCCAGAATTTTAAATTGCACTGACTTGACATTATTCAATAAAAATTTGAAGCAATTCAGGAAAACATAAGAGGGATATTTCAAAGTCTGTTAAAAGTGCCACACTTCCTTCTGCCAATTGGTGGTGCTATGATCGTGACCCACAATGGCCACATACATTTAATCAGCCCACAAGACTAAACATTTGGCTCAGTTTTGATGTAAATAACACAATGCACGCAGAAGATATGAGGCAATTCTTTTTTCCCATTTTTTGACATAAATGTATTGCATCGCCATGGCAACACTGTTTAATGTATATAAAAGATCTGTTTGCAATTTAGCATCATCAATGTCTTGGCATGATGTCACCCACATTTGGTACCTGTAACATGAAAGCCCTAGGAGTAGTATTTCAAATTTCATAGCATGTATTTTTCAAACAATCCAAAATGCCTGTTGGGCGGGGCTTATGAATGTCAGCATGAAAGTTGTCCGGCTTGATGAGATCTACATGTGTACAAAGTTTGGTGATGGTAGCTCAAAAGGGATATGCTATGGAGCCCCCTGAACATGCCATCTTCTAGGTATCACTACAGAGCCCCCCACATGACCAACTTTGCCCAGCCTTAATAGCCAACAACTCTGATGTATGTGCAAACTTTCAAGAGTTTTCATGCCTGTTAAGTACACCAAAAGTACAGAAAAACCTTGAAAAGAAGAAGAATCCTTAGAAGAACAATAGGGCCTCCGCACTTTCAGTGCTTGGCCCCTAAATAATAATGATCCTTAGAAGGACAATAGGGTCTCTGCACTTTCAGTGCTTGGGCCGTAATAATATTCATTAGAAGAACAATAGTGTCTCTGAATTTTCAGTGCTTGGGTCCTAATAACAGACACACCACTTACTCTAATGGCACATTTCTCTGTTAGAAGTTCAGGGCCTGCAATTTTCAAAAAATGCACATTCTATCTAAAATGGCCAATTTCCTTTTGGGCGGCACTTTTTTTTATTATTTTGAAAGTTGTCCAGCTTGAAGAGAACAAGATATGTAGCAAGTTTGGTGAGCATTTTGACAGTTTCGTCAAAAGGTGGTACTACGGAGCTCCCCAACCACACCCATTCGTTAACTTTTGCTCAAGCCTAATGGCTGACAACTCTGATGTGTGTGCAAAATATCATGAAAATTCAAGCATGCCAAGTACCTCAAAAACATGTGAATATTAGGGCTGTCAATCGATTAACATTTTTAATCGAATTAATGACATGGTGTCCCGATTAATTAATCGTGATTAATCGCATATACAAATATTTGCTGAGATAGCCCCTCATATAAATATAATTCAATATATAATGATGAAATAATGATATAGTTATCTTTAAATATTATACAATTATATATATATATATATATATATATATATATATATATATATATATATATATATATATATATATATATATATATATACATATATAAATAAATCAAATAATATTCAGATAATTAAAATGCATTACATTCTTGTGGCAGAAGAGTTAATCATTGATAAGACAATACAAAAAGTGGCTTTAGAATACAATGTATTGTTTACTACCATATTATTGAACATAAACCAATCATTGGCATACAGTTCGCAGCAATCCATTTCACAAGAGAATTTGTCAATCAGTTGGAGATTTATTATAAGGGCTTGTTTAAGGACCCGCCAGTGAACACCTGCGTCAGACATGCTTGTGTAGCGTCTTGGATGCGTTGCATCATTGTAAGAAAACCCTGGAGTTTACTTAGTAAGGATTGGTTTTCTTTGGTCTCTTTATCAATCGTTTGTCTGAGTCTGCATTCATTGAGTTTGCGCCTCCAAACCTCATGAGGGAAGAGAAAGAAATGACAACTACACAGAGTGTATCAGTTCCTTCTCTTGTTGTTTATTGTTCAAGCACATCTTTATATATCATTCATTAAAGCAGTATAATCCAATAGAATTTAGCAGAATAGTTTCTTCACCTTATATGGGTTGACCTAGTTTAACATAGTGGGCTAAACAATAGCAGAATAGTTTCTTCCATGAAAGAGAGAAGAAAGAGTAAGAAAAAGAGAGTAAGAAAGAGAAAAACAAGTTAGAATGAACATCTTGTTCAGCGGAAAAAACATCTCCGCTGTTCAGCAGTTAGTCTTATGCAAAAGTACAATGTCTCATATAATCGTATGTCTCACATTGCCCCCTTTGATCATGGAGAGATCACAAAACTTTACTTATTCAACATTGCATACCATGGACATTAAAGCTCCTACCCCTCTCATTTTCTCATTACAGTGTAACCTACAGCTGTGGTTACATGCGTTCGGATCATCTTCCTGATTACTCTCATGATACAGGGCCATAGACAAGCAAGTAATGCAAATTCAACAAATATGATTATTACAATCAATGCAGCATGTTCATTTTTATACACCAAAGTCCAAAACCAAGAAAAGAAGTCATAGTCTTCATTGGTGGTGCGCTCTTGTGATATTTTAACTATCTCAGAAATGTTCTTAATTCCTAATTCTATAATTCCACCTGTTCCAACCTCTTCTGGGATATACAGTGGGTACGGAAAGTATTCAGACCCCCTTAAATTTGTCATTCTTTGTTATATTGCAGCCATTTGCTAAAATCATTTAAGTTAATTTTTTTCCTCATTATTGTACACACAGCACCCCATATTGACAGAAAAACACAGAATTGTTGACATTTTTGCACATTTATTAAAAAAGAAAAACTGAAATATCACATGGTCCTAAGTATTCAGACCCTTTGTTCAGTATTTAGTAGAAGCACCCTTTTGATCTAATACAGCCATGAGTCTTTTTGGGAAAGATGCAACAAGTTTTTCACATCTGGATTTGGGTATCCTCTGCCATTCCTCCTTGCAGATCCTCTCCAGTTCTGTCAGGTTGGATGGTAAATGTTGGTGGACAGCCATTTTCAGGTCTCTCCAGAGATGCTCAACTGGGTTTAAGTCAGGGCTCTGGCTGGGCCATTCAAGAACAGTCACAGAGTTGTTGTGAAGCCAATCCTTCATTATTTTACATTGTGCTTAGGGTCATTGTCTTGTTGGAAGGTGAACCTTCGGTCCAGTCTGAGGTCCAGAGCACTCTGGAGAAGGTTTTCGTCCAGGATATCCCTGAACTTGGCCGCATTCATCTTTCCCTCGATTGCAACCAGTCGTCCTGTCCCTGCAGCTGAAAAACACCCCCACAGCATGATGCTGCCACCACCATGCTTCACTGTTGAGACTGTATTGGACAGGTGATGAGCAGTGCCTGGTTTTCTCCACACATACCGCTTAGAATTAAGGCCAAAAAGTTCTATCTTGGTCTCATCAGACCAGAGAATCTTATTTATCACCATCTTGGAGTCCTTCAGGTGTTTTTTAGCAAACTCCATGTGGGCTTTCATGTGTCTTGCACTGAGGAGAGGCTTCCGTCGGGCCTGCTGCCATAAAGCCCCTACTGGTGGATGGCTGCAGTGATGGTTGACTTACTAAAACTTTCTCCCATCTCCCGACTGCATCTCTGGAGCTCAGCCACAGTGATCTTTGGGTTCTTCTTTACCTCTCTCACCAAGGCTCTTCTCCCCCGATAGCTCAGTTTGGCCGGACGGCCAGCTCTAGGAAGGGTTCTGGTTGTCCCAAACGTCTTCCATTTAAGGATTATGAGGCCACTGTGCTCTTATGAACCTTAAGGGCAGCAGAATCTTTTTTGTAACCTGGGCCAGATCTGTGCCTTGCCACAATTCTGTCTCTGAGCTCTTCAGGCAGTTCCTTTGACCTCATGATTCTCATTTGCTCTAACATGCACTGTGAGCTGTAAGGTCTTATTTAGACAGGTGTGTGGCTTTCCTGATCACGTCCAATCAGTATAATCAAACACAGCTGGACTCAATTGAAGGTGTAGAACCATCTCAAGGATGATCAGAAGAAATGGACAGCACCTGAGTTAAATATATGAGTGTCACAGCAAAGGGTCTGAATACTTAGGACCATGTGATATTTCAGTTTTTCTTTTTTAATAAATGTGCAAAAATGTCAACAATTCTGTGTTTTTCTGTCAATATGGGGTGCTGTGTGTACAATAATGAGGAAAAAAAAATGAACTTAAATGATTTTAGCAAATGGCTGCAATATAACAAAGAGTGAAAAATTGAAGGGGGTCTGAATACTTTCTGTACCCACTGTATGTACAACATGCTTCACCTACCATTACACATACGCCACCTTGAGCAGCGGTCAATTGGTCGAGGACCATTCTATTCTGGAGTGCCATTAAATGCAGAGCTCTAAGCTCTTTCTTTACACTTTCCATAACCTTCATTGTATCATTCATGAACATTACTAGATCAAACCTATTCATTTCTACTTGATTCATATGTCGCAACAGGAGCAAGGAATGATTGGAAAAATGTCCTTGAGTCCATATTCTTTGATCGTCTGGCGTATAATTTGGAGAGGTTAATGAATGTCTCTTTTTTCTTTGTCTTTGTCTGGTTATGATAGTTAGAGACAGTCTTTCTGGGTCAGGTGGGGCTGTAGCCAAATATTTAACATAAAATAGTTCTTGGTAGATTTCTACTAGGTTTAGTTGTTCTTGGGATTAAAAACTCCAAGTTTATCCCTCCTCAAGGCCTCCTAATTCTCGGGTGTCAGTTAGGCACTAGCACTGAGTGTTCAGCTCCTCCAGTGCTTTCACTGTATATCCCTCGAATCAGTATTACCCTCCTCTGATGCTCAGCACACCGGTCCTTGTTACTGCCAGCATGGTGGTTGGGCCCAGGTATTTCGTCTCTCCCAACTTAGTCGGTTTTAGACCCTTCACTAGGACCTGTTGATATGGAACAAATGGGTGAGTGTTTTTTCTGTGGGCATAGGAAGAGAGAGAGATATCACCATTAATGCCATTCAATGTTTTGATTAGGGAATCCAAGTATTCCTCGATCACCACCTCCGTGTCACCTGTGGAGAGAAAGCCAGCGTGGCCTCTGACCCACGGGGTCGGGAAAAGCCTACCCATTAGTATCTCAAAGGGAGAAGAGTTTAGTTACACTTGATGATGTCATTCAGTTTTGGCAGGGCCAGACGACACTGCTTGTCTCTTAACAAATTACTCTGATCCAGTTTCACTTCATTCAAGGCCCAATGTTGATTATCATATTCAGATGGGTTTGCCTGTAAATGTTTTATGTCAATATATTTTACTAAAGTTTAAAGCATCATAGAAACAGTTTATTCAGCTTGATTTAGCTCTGGGCTTATCACGACTTCCTTTGAAGCCAACTTTGCTACTTAATCAGCCAATCTGTTTCCTCTCACCTCCTCTAGTTCCCTGTCATGTGGCCCGTGACCTTTATGACAGCTAATTTCTTTGGGAGTTGTGCTGCTCTGAGTAATTCTGCAACTAGATTTTGGTGTGATATGGGGTTTCCCTTCTGCTCTCTTGAAATCCCTCTCTCATCCTGTTGCGATTTTTATGGGAGGGAGTAGGCCTCAATGATTTGATTAGGAAGTTCTGTTACGGCGTAGCCACACCAGTATACGGAATAATTTGGCTTCGAAGAGGACCCATCGACGTACCAATGGTCCCCCTCCTCCAGGGCTGATGATGAAACATCTGGCCTGCAGGAAGTGCATGTGTTTATACGGTCTATACAGTCATGAGAGTCATTACAAAAAGCACCTTTGGTAAGCAATTTGTGTCAGAAGAGTGTCGGACCATGTATCATATTAGCAGTTGCCAATAAGATTGCTTCATAGCCTGAGCGATGTTGAACGGTCATGTGTTGGGTGGTAATGTTTATGCAAAATGGCACCTACCTGGTGAGATGTGTGCACAATGAGTGGATGTGAGAGAACAATACGCTCTGCATCTTGCACTATCAATGCTGCAGCAGCCATGGCTCTCAGACTCGCAGGGAGGCCTTTGGCGACCAAATCAAAGGTCTTTGAGAGGTACGCAACTGGTCTGTAGGTGCCGCCATGGGATTGTGCAAGGATCGCTGCTGCTGTACCTACCGCCTTGTGCACGTAAAGGTGGAATGTTAGTTGGGTAAGCCCAGAGCTGGTGGGAAGCAAAGGCTGCTCTGGAGATGCTTAAAAGCCATGTCCATCTCAGCTGTCCACTTAGTGGGTTCTTTGGCCCCTGAGAGTGTGGCTTCTCTCAGAATATTGTCATATAGAGAGCAGTTCAGGTGGAAGCTTTGTGTCTTACAGCGAGGCGTGCACTACAGCAGAGAATACAGCAGGCGAAACTCGGAAACCCTGTGGCAGACAGCACCAAGTGTACTGTTGGCCCCCGTATGTGAATGCGAACAGAGGATGTGTGGCATGAGATACTGGTACACTGAAAAAGGTAGAACATAAGTCGATTACAGTAAAATGAGTGTGATCTGCAGGTATTGAATTTATAGTTGTACACACATCAGGCACCACCGGTGAGAGTGGAATGATTAAATCATTAATCTTTCTCAGATCTTGAGTTAGACGCCAAGTGCCATTGGCCTTCTTTACAGGATTAATTGGAGCGTTATATGGAGAGTTTATAGGTTTTATAATACCTTTACTCAGACATTGTTGTATTATGGGACCTATACCTTTCTCCTTTTCCTTTGATAATGGGTATTGTTTTGCAGTATACCGACATGTCAGAGCGGAGTTTTGCAACATATGGTCTGACATCAATGAGGCCTACTTCGTCTTTGTGTGCGGCCCATATCGGTTGATATTTGGCATTTCTGTTTTTGCTGCTGAGGATTCAGCAGATGTGAAGCTGCAGACATCACCACAACATCCTGTGTACACAGACTGGGAATATACTGAGGGGAACAGCAATTGGAGAGAGTTAGAGTCAAATGTTATCTTAGCCCCAATTTTATGCATCAGATCACAACCTAATAAGCAGAATGGACATTCTGGTAAAATTAATATCTTGTCTAGATGCTGCCATACTCTGCAGGAATGTGAGGAGGTCTTTCAAAATATCAGCAAAGCATCATTGTCTCCCCATGCCCAGTCTATGTTGGTTCCTTTAAAGTCTTTACCTGATCTGGTTCTTCCTTCCTCTATTTGTGACTGATCAAATTTTGTATCCAACAAAGGCACTTTATCAATTAATATGGTGTTGTTGCACTAGGAGCACTTGCGTCGACTTCGTATGACGGTGGCGGCGGTGTACTTTTGCTATTAGGGCTGTACGCAACGGACGCGTGCGCCTGTTTGTGGTCTGGCCCTTGGTCCCAGAATGGTTTCATTTAATTTTTTTATTTTTTTATATACATCATACGACTCTTTCATATATTTGTAATCCCATTGTGGGTCCCCAGCATCCCCCTTTTACCATAGATTTAGCTTTGCTCATGTCCCTATCGCTAAATGAACCATCTCTTTGATATGGATCTAAATGCATTTTTCCTTCTGACCAGCCGGCCAAATGACTAATATATGGTTCAGTATTGTATCCTTGGTTATTATGAAACATCCATTGTTTTGGAGTTTCGTTAGGAAGTGGACGGTTTATGTCAGATCCCATATCTTTAAAATATTTTCAAAATGTCACAGTTTTAATTGTTCAAATATCATAGATTACTTGATTGGGTTCAGTTGGGCCAGGTATTTCTGCTTTTCCCAGCCTATTTGGTCTCGCACTGCTCGCCTATGATCTGGTGGGATGAAACTCTGAAGCACTTGAGGTTACACAGAGTCTAAAGTTACTTTAACATTCATCTACAATTTACAATTTACATTATGAATTTTATGATCGTAACACTATTTTATGGTCATGTACAGTACTATTATGCTATGTTATAATAGTGTTATTCAAAAATAATTCAACTTGTGTAATTTGATAGCTGAGTCACAAAAACTCACAATCGATGGTATTTTTCCCCTTCGAAACTGTAATGGGTCAGTAGGTGTTTATTCCTTTCAGACGTCTATCCTTTTATCATGTTCTTCATTGCGTATTGGCATTGTGTTGAATACCAGGGGCCCTCTGATCTGCAACCATGCCAATAGCGTTTTTTGATTCTATTTATCTAATGGAAATGTTATTACTTGAGTGCCAAGTTGTACTTTCATTTTATCAATTTGAACTATCGAGGTGTGACTGTAGCCATGTCTGAGACTGTATGTATCAGAGTTTAAATATATATATTGTAATCTAAAAATGTCATAACTTTACTTAATCAGATTTGCAAATGCGGATGCAGACTATAATCCATAGGACTTTATCCCGTCCTCTTCCCACCTTAGTGAGGATATGTTAAACTGCAACGGTAAATCTGAGGTATTCTACCTCCTTTCTGTATCTCACAGAGCTGGAGCTCCCTTTCTAGGGGCACACTGATGCAGAGAAACCCTTTTTCAAAAATGTTGAATCACGTATAGTGAACTGAAACACCACAGTATTACCGTGTTAGTAAAATAAGGTATAACCTTCTTCCTATATTCCTAATAGGGCAAAACGTCTCTTGAAAGAGAGGTACCCTAACACGGCACATAAATGGAATCTATGTTTTATTCGATTTCTCAGCAGACAGGAATATTGTCAAATAAATAGATTGACCTTACCTGTCTGGAGAAATCCCGGGACAAGCCACCAAAACTGTAAGAAAACCCTGGAGTTTACTTAGTAAGGATTGGTTTTCTTTGGTCCCTCTATCAATAGTTTGTCTCAGTCTGCATTCGTTGAGTTTGCGCCTCCGAACCTCATGAGGGAAGAGAAACAAATGACAACTACACAGAGTGTATCAGTTCCTTCTCTTGTCGTTTATTGTTCAAGCACATCTTTACATATCATTCATTAAAGCAGTATAACCCAATATAATTTAGCAGAATAGTTTCTTCACCTTATATGGGTTGACCTAGTTTAACATAGTGGGCTACACAATAGCAGAATAGTTTCTTCTATGAAAGAGAAACAAATAAGAAAGAGAAAAACAAGTTAGAACGAACATCTTGTTCAGCAGTTAGTCTTATGCAAAAGTACAATGTCTCATATAATCTTATATCGCACAGTCATAAACATAAATGTTTAGGTCACTGTGTCAAGTTAAATATAGTTTAATACTTAGAACACATCTTGAGATCCCTTAGTTCGGATTTGCGCTCCATCAAGTGTTTTGAACGCAAGAACATAATGCATGTTTGTGTTGTGTGTCTGCTCAAGGGTGTTTTTATTCACTGTATAAACTGTGCATTGCCATACAGCTGAAGTTTCACTTACTGCCCTCTGAAGTAAACAGGTGGTACTACAAGCTTGCATTTCTCAGGAATCTTCCATATTATGGTCCGGGGTCATTGCGATTAATGGCGTAAATTTTTTTAACGCGTTATTTTTGGTCAAATAAATCGCACTGAATTTACATGTTAAATCACAGCCCTAGTGAATATACGTACACAGGAATAATGACATTTAATGTGTTGCAAGGGCAACACTGATGAAGATATCTAGAATCCCTTCAGAATTTTAAATTGCACTGTCTTGACAGTTGTAAGCAGAAAACCTTGAAAAGAAGGAGAAAAATCCTTAGAAGAACAAAAGGGTCTCTGCACGTTCAGTGCGTGGGCCCTAAATAATAATAATCCTAAGAAGAACAATAAAGCCTCTGCACTTTCTTTGCTTGTACCCTAATGATAATAATCCTCAGAATAACAATAGGGTCTCCGCATTTTCAATGCTTGGGCCCTAATACAAATCCGTAGAAGAACAATTGGGTCTCCGCACTTTCAGTGCTTGGGCCCTAATATAGATACACCACATATTGTAGTCACTTGTAATGGCAAATTTCTCCATTAGAAAATATTGTGAAACAAATATTTTTTGAATAATGACCTAATTAAATTTGTTTTGCTATTTTGAAGAGGCAGGTTGCAAGGACAATGTCCTCTGAGCCCCAGGGCCAGTCTTTCCCATCCACAAACAACAGAAGCTCACCAATACCTTCTCCAGGCCAACTACACTCCTTTGACCATCTAGGGACACCCTGCTTTCAGATGCCAGAACCACAGGTATTTTAACAAGTTTTGAAGTCAATCCAGCTTGGTTAACTAATAGTCAGACAGACAGACAGACAGACAGACAGACAGACAGTGAATATGAACATACTATTACACTTAAGTTTAACATTTACTCTCCCTATCGATGCAAAAATTGCTGGGAAATGGAAATCCCCATTCCCAGGTTTATCAATGATACATTAACACTGCAAAAAGTATTAATGTAGTCCCAACTCAAATGGATTAATTAAACTTCCATTTTACAAATTTAAATGTATAGAATGCAATTAAATCAAGTTGTGACTAGATGTTCTAGAATTGTGTTGCTGTAGTTAATAAAAATTAAGCAAATTATACAAGCAGATAAATAGATAGACAGACAGACAGACAGATAGATTGATATCTTTGGTATCTGACCCCAAGTATAAAGCTGCAAGACATTGGTTCTAACTTCTGCACCATCAGTTCTGTTATGTAGTTGCTGCTTAGAAACTGCTGCACGCCAGCTGCTCTCATTGAGGCACGGTGTCATAATTATTACCATTTGATGAGGACATAACCCCCTGCAAAAGGCACCATTCAAGGACATAAGACCCTTGGGCAGAAATAGACGTATATCATCCTGCCTTTACATCAAACCCTTTTGATTTAATATTTATTAATTATGGCCCCTGGGGAAAGCTGTATATCACTTTAAATGCTTTAGCAGATTCTTTAGCAGATTCTTTAGCAGATCAAAGAAATGTACATGCTACTGCATTTCCACTTGGAAAACCTGCATCATTTAAGTGAATTAATTAGGAATACAAATGCAACCTTTCTTTACATATGTTTAGTCTATGATATGCAACTGTAAGTTCAAATTCATATTGTTGTGCTAATATGCATTTTTTTTATTTGAGATATTTTTTTACTCTACATATAGTTTAACCAAAGCAACATTGGGGAAGGGTATGCACCGTACTCCCAAAGAGAAAGACTCCCTTACAGGCTGAAGAGTGCTATTGCTGAGCGCTTTCGTAGACACAGTGTAAATGGGACAGGATCAGAACAGGAACCTGGTCTGGTAGAGAACAGTCACTTTCATCCATACAACCGCCAGTGCAGTGAAGGGGCTGTCCCTGAAGTTCATGCCTTTAGTTGTCACAGAGGGGCTGGATTGGCTGGGAAACTGACTACAGCTGATGGATCAGAGGAACAATCCTCATGGACTCCGTTAAGCAACAGTGTGGAGACCACCAGTTTCATGGTAAGACTGAGGAACTGTGAAGGCACAGTATATATGTACCCATTTTGTAGCTTGTAGTGGTGCATGTTTTTTTTTATTAAATTCTTAAAATAATTAAATATCTTAATGGCAGGGTTGAAAGGGTTACTTTTAAAATGTATTCCACTACAGATTAGAGGTCAGTAACATAATACTTTGGACTACTTCAACACTGGTAAAAAAAATTTTCACTTGTTTTAACAATAAAAAATGATATTTTTACAGAAAAAGAATAATATTTTTGCCCTAATATCAAAGGTCTTACTATAGAGAAAAAATTATGATCTAAGGTGGATTTTCCTGATAAAAATAAGATTGTGCCTGGTAACAGGTGCATGTAAAATGGTTAATTAGCATTAGCATAAAGCTAAATATTCACATGACAATTTAGGTTGATTGGTTCAGTATTGTTGTATGATAAGGTTTATTGCTATTTCTAAAATAGCATTCATTTTAACATAACTGTATCCTCATTACCATCGATTTAAATTGTAACTGTAGTGGAATACAGTTACTAATATTTTGTATTTTAAATACGTAATCCTGCTTAATGGTCTAAAATAGAAAAAATAAGGAAATATTTATAATGGAATAATAATGAAATGAAAAAGAAATTAAAGAATTAAACAACATAAAATCAAGATAACCTTTACCCCATGAAAATTCATGCCAGCACACAGCAGCCAGGGGCAAAATATATGGAAACAAGAAGACTTGTCAGGCAGATGTGCTAGCAGATGTCCTTATTAATCTTTCTAAAGAAGCATTAAATTATGATATGTCAGAACTGAGCAGCTCATGGTCTTCTCTTGGGGCAGGGAACTCAACAGCCCTTTGATGAGCCACAGATGAGCTCTGAGGAACCTCCCAGCTACTCGTCGGTTACCCATCAGACATACAGCCCCATCAGTCCTCCACAACAGCAGGTGAGATAGACAGAGTAAGAGCAAGTGTGTGTTTTAATACATTATTTATTTATTTGATGGGACACAACTCTGGGTAAAAAGTCAAAATTTTGTGTGTTACATGCAGGTTAACCTTGGCATGTGTTAGAAGGTATAAAAAAGATCAAATGATAACAGAGGTTTAATATCCATGTTTTACAACAGTGTGGCTTTGTTCTTTGTCAGTCTGAGTATGTAGCAGAATTTCCAGCCAATGTTTTGACTATGAACACACTCTGGTAAAAACATGGGTGTTGTATGTTATTTAAATTTATTTTTAAAACATGCCAAAAATATTAGGCTTATGATAAAAACCTTTCATGTTATCCAATAATCAAATAAATAAACATACTTTACACTCTAAAGGCAACTATTTTTAACTGGCTTGGCTTTTAATGTGGATTTGTTTGTATATTTATGCATACTATTTCCAGTTTTCAGGTGTGTACTCTTCAAGAGGAATAGACAGCATCTCTAATTACTATAACCACAACCTCTCTTCACAAATGTCCCAGGACAGTGCACAGCCACTCTACCCTAAACCTGTCTACTCTTATAGGTAAGTGTGTGCACTTCTCACTTGCAAAACGATGATAATATCGGTAAAAAGTATATATATATAAATAAAAGTATTATATAATATTGCATATATATTCTTTAGAAAGAATATATATACAATAGTATATAATAATTGTATTTTATAATGTATGCAGTATGTATGTATATATATATATATATATATATATATATATATATATATATATATATATATATATATATATATATATATATATATATATATATATATATTATTTATAAAATAAAAACATTGTATTATATTGTATATATATTCTTTCTATATATATATATATAAGTATTATATAATATTAGTATACTTAATTTTATTTTATAAATAATGTATCTATACTATATATATATATACATACATATATTATTTATAAAATAAAACATTATGTGATATTGTATATATATTATTTCTGTACTGTATACATGTGTTCCTTTAACACATAATATATTTAATATTTTATAAATAAGAAATAAATTAAATAAATAAATATAGACAAATAAATTAACAAATTAGCAAGTCAAAAGATAAATAAGCCCTTTTGCTAAATAAGAATGAGCTTTTTTTTTTTAAATATATATATATACAGTATATCCATTTATTTATTAAGTTCCAACATGAAAAAACAATCATTACATTATAACATAAAACAATTTCTGCATTAACACAAAGCCAAAAAATTAAACCAAACCACCACAATACAATGTCTTGTTTCATTTGGATGTTCAATGTTTCTTTGTAGTATTCTCATTTTCCTGGCACTGAGGAATAGCAAGACTGGTAGTCTGCCAGTAAGTGAGATCTACAGCTTCATGACAGAACATTTCCCTTACTTTAAGGTGAGCTTCATTATCACATCTCAGAACAGTTTCTACATCTAATGTACAGTACAATGATCTACAGTGATCTGCTGATATCTTGGAGGAGCATCCTGGCAAAGGGCTGCATGTGCATGTTTAATGTACCAAATACAGATTGCAAAAAGAGTTTTTTTCTGGAGCAGCAGTTCAGCAGACCTGTTCTGGCATGATCTCATATGCCTGATGATTTGGTTTACCTTCCTGCTGAGGCTTTGCTGGTAAAGGGATTTATTATGTGACACTATTCTGGCTCATCATCAGGTAATCATACAGATCTGTACCGATCTACATAACTTCTGTTGATTTCACTAAAAAACAATTGCAAGGAAGCCATATTATGAAATAACTTAATGATGGGCTGCTTAATATGACAGAAGGTGTTTGTGGTAAGGGGATGGAATGGGTCCAGGTTCACATTATGCATCAGTGTTTTCTGTCATGGTTAAAATGTGTGTGTGTGTGTGTGTGTGTGCAGTTGAATCTGACCAAAGTAACAAACAGGTATTTGTTCTGTTTTAAAATTAAGTTGATACTAAAGTTTTCTTCAGGGGATGTTCTTCAGTAGGTGTGCTGTAAAGGAATAGTTGAACTAAATATGAAAATGCTGTTATCATTTTTCACTCTCTCATGTTGTTTAACACCCACATTACTTTCTATTTTTAAAAACACAAAAAGAGATATCAGACATATTCCGGTGCTATAATGTATTGAAGACAAATTTTGATCAAAATGTGTTGTGTTGTTTACTGAAAATCTTTCTTGACCACCATTCACTTTCATTGTATGGAGCAGCATAGACATTAAGCTAAAACATTATTTTGTGTTAAAAGTAATATGGAATAATATCAAGGTGGGTTCGTTAAATAATTTTTATTTTCTATCTAATTATTCTGTCCAATAATTAATTAACATAATTAATTACCTTTAATCAATGTTCTAAGTGCAATATAAATATTGTACTGTGAGGATGTCTTAAAAATAATGCCATAAATAGTTTCATTTATCAATTAATGTAATGCTAATTCCAGTAAACATAAAAAAGCTGAATCACTATTTGGTGTGACCATCTTTGCCTTCAAAACATCACCAGTTCTCCTACTTACACCTGGTCACAATTTTTCTTGGATGTTGGCAGATAGGGTGTTTCAAGCTTCTTGGAGAATTCTCCACAGTTCTTCTGTCTGTTTAGACTGTCTCTATTGCTTCTGTCTTTTCGTGTAATCTCAGTCTGACACAATGTTCAGTGGAGGGCTGAGGCCCATGCCATCTGTTACAGGGCTCCCTGTTCTTCTATTCTGTTTGATTATATTTGCAAAAAGAATGTTTTATAGCCTATATATTATATGTTTTATATATGTTTGGCATTGTTTCGTTCGTCGATAACGAGAGGAACGTCTGCACCTCGTTTATTGACCACGGTGTGGTTTTACACACTGCCATTTCTTTTTACAATTTGAAAGTCAAGTGAACAAATGATCCTACTATCGCTAGTGAAACTAGCGGGTTGATATCCCGTGTCACAAATCCAGTGATGCTGGTAGTGACGATTCTCTCTGACCAATCAGTGATATGCAGGGGTTTGACATCACATTTAATATCGGCTCGGCTCGCGGTGGTAAAAAAAGTATCAGGTACTATTCACAGTGAAAACCCCCAAAAGAGAGTCGAGTTGAGCTACCATGCAGTGGAAAAGACCCATTAGATGAGCAGGGACCCTCGGAAAGGTATCTTTAGTGTCCTAAGTTTTTATAACTGTGTCCTTAATTGCCTACCATCTGTAAGCTGTTAGTGCCTCAATGACCGTTCCACAGATGCATGTTCATTAATTGTTTATGGTTCATTGAACAAGTATGGAAAACATTGTTTAAACCCTTTACAATAAAGATCTGTTAAGTTATTTGGATTTTTACAAAATTATCTTTAAAATACAGTGTCCTGAAAAAGGGATGTTTCTTTTTTGCTGAGTTTATATGCTTATATATATATATATATATATATCCATCCATCCATCATGCTACTTTTTTGAGCCTCAGATTCCATTTGTGTTTCCTCAGACAGCACCTGATGGCTGGAAGAACTCTGTTCGACACAACCTCTCACTGAACAAATGCTTTGAGAAAGTGGAGAATAAGAATGGAAACTCCTCTCGAAAGGGCTGCCTATGGGCCCTGAACCCAGCAAAGATAGAAAAGATGCAGGAGGAACTACACAAGTGGAGACGTAAAGACCCTCTGACTGTACGAAGGAGCATGGCCCGACCAGGTGTGCAGAGGGTGCAACTGCCTCTTGGCATAAATAAAGCAATGTGCAAATAATAATAATGTGAATTTTGGTCATTTGGGACAAATAAACACTTCTAAACTGTGTACATCCAGTAAAACCAAGTATATGTTTAAACAAAATGTTATTTTTTTTATTGCATGTCCCTATGCAATGTATTGCAAACTTATCTGCTGCAGTGCATTGCTTCATATTGGTCTGACTGCATGGAATTGTATTGCATTAATTCAAATAAATAGCAACATTTTAATTTTTTTAAAAACAATTATATATAGTTTTATAATTAGACATGGTGCCCTCTTTCAATAAAGAAGAAGAGGGACAAAATATACAGTATTTAGATTTTATCCAGCCATTTAAAAGAATATAATCAATTGATTTTTATATTAAATTTTGCTCATTATTTCAGAGGAGTTGGAACGTCTGCTTGGGGAGAGACCGGAGAAGCTGAAACCTCTTGGTGTCCACTTTAGTTTAGCAAGCAGTCACTCATACTCTCAGCCCCTAAGAGTTGGCATGCATCCGTCCTACAAGCAGCCATCTGGCAATGAGACCAGTGTCCTGCATCAGAAGCCTCTCTACAGCCATTTATCCTCTCAAACTATCCCACCACCTCCCCCATACTTATCCCCAGACCCTTTAGCTTTCTCATACTACTCTCCCGTTACCCAGCTGCCCAGCGTTGGGCATCCCCCTAGGAATGGCAACCTGGGCTCCCCTTTACCAGCACACACCCCACCAAGTTACAGCACCGCCCTGCAGGCCACTCACAGTTCTGCGGGGGGCATGCAGGATATTCTACTGGAGGGAGAAATCAGTAATGATGTTGATGCATTAAATCCCAGCCTCACAGACCTACAATTACATGGTAAGATGGAGTGTACAGTGTTGAAAGCTAAAGTGTGTCATTTCTGTTAGCATCCACTAGCGTCACTAAACAGAATTGCAAAAATAATCTGTTTTCAATCCCAGAAAAATGTCTTGCAGTGGTTGAACAAAAACATAATCCTGCCAAAACTCACACCAATGATTGAACCAGTGTTGCTGTGTGTGTTGCTTTGGATAAAAGTGACTTTTAACTTCTTGTGTGGTTCATGCAATGCTCTTCATCTTTGTTTAAAGGACATCTTTGGGAAGAGCTAAGAAATGACAGCCTCACTCCAGATTCACTGGTAGTCATGGATGCATCCCTCTCCCCAACCCAGCTTAGTCCAACCCAAGCCAGTGACAGTGATGGGGTCTATGGCCAGTCTACTGTGGAGGTGGGGTCAGTGGGGAATGAAGGTGGGGTGCAAGGCAGCGTTTCTGAGCTGTACCTCAATGGGCTATTCACAACTGCTTTTACCAGCACAGACGGCATGCCAGGTCTCCTCTCTTCCTCAGGAAACACTCCAATCCATCTGCTTTGAGGACGAAACCTCTATGTGGTGTCCCAGCAATCAGTCTTTTTCAAATCAGTCCCTTTTTAAATACTAAATGCAAATAATAAAATACAGCTAACCACATAATTGTGCATAGTTTGGATAACAAAATGTTTAGGCTTATCAACCTTCAAAAGAAAACCAAGAACAACAAAAACTACATTAGATACGGGTTCACTTGAAGATAAGCATAGTTTACTCCAACCTTTTATGTGGTGAATTACTGGCTTAATACCAGAAAATGCAGTTTAAAACCACTGGAATTTTGAAAGTTCATGTTTTAGAATTTTTGAAAAGTGTGACTTTTAAGGTGGTGCTTAGGTAAAAAACAACAAAAACTTCTTTTTTATGTCTAATTATATAATCAAATGCCACTTAATTCAAAGTCTTTTGGGCTTTTTTTTTTTAAATTCCAAAATGTTCTGTAAGCATTTACTATGCTCTAAATCATGTAACCCTTTGTAACTTCATATGCCCTTCAGTGTGGCCTAAACTGTCAATGGTACAATGTCTTCATTAATTATGGTGTTGTATTTTCTTTTGTGCAAGTGTTATTGTTTAAACCCATTTCAGTGTTTTGGTTTGTAAGATTTCAATGAGTCGTTACGGACTTGCTGTGTAAATGAGTATTCAGTATTCAGTATAAATTTCATAGTCAGTATTGATTTCTATGTTTGCATTTGCCATGACAACCACAGGGAGGTGTGGTTGCCTCTTTTTTTTTTAAAAAAAAAGAAACACTGAAAAACACAACAGCGAACAACAACAAACCTTAGCATTTTTTTCAAAATGGAAATAATTGCATATTACCGGTACTGTAAATTATTTGTTTTCCCTTTACTGTATATTATTCTCTTTTCAACTATTTTAGCATTGTTTTATATGAGTTTCAATACAGAACATTTACAAATAAAGGAAAGAAATTAAATCAAATCATTAAATGATTACCAAAACATGATCTTTGGAATTTTTTATGGTCTCACTTTTGTTGAACCACATATAACAATTAACACAGAACAGATAGACCTACCTAACAATTTTTTGACAAAAGGTGCTAATAAAAATAAACAATGTATATGAATATAAATAACTGTATGTTCATATAAATAACACATAATTATAGAATTAAACTACAGGTATAAGCATTCAAAAGCCAAAGTGATAAAAGTGAGGCCTCCTTTATAGAGGCCAAAGTGAAGTGACCCTGAATTCACAGTTTATTCAGTTTTAGTCTGAACCTCTTAAAGATTCCAACACACTGAATCTTACAGGCTTTCTATCTCCTTCTGACTCTATGGCCTTGTGTCCTCTAAATGCAAAACACAGAATCAGATCATAATATGAGCAAAGTCTCAAGAACTGTCAGCATATGAGGAAGCTATCAATCAATTAATAATAAGGGACAAAACACAATTGAATAATTCTGAACTTAAGTGAGATGACACTGTATGGACAATCTGCACATGAAGTCTTAAAACCTGCATGTCTATACATGAAAACATAAAATAGTTTCAGAGGAACTCCTACTGTAGGTGTCACACTGTAGAATAATCTGGGTTTGGGTGTTGAAGAATACATAAAAAACACAGATTTTTGCTGATGTCAAGCATGCGATTAATGCACGTGTGCAGGCACGCCCATCTACTCAGAGAGGAAAAAAAATGTAATGAGTCAATTATCAAATGTTTGTAAAATGAACTGTGCACGAAATGTGCACTTAATATTTTCTGAGATTAACATTCTCCCTTTAACATATAGCACACACACAAAAATCCTGAGATTGGGGTGATTTTTTTTTTCCTGCACCAATGCACACTCTCATAAAATATTAGAGGCCTAGAAGCCATTTTCAGTAGGTGTTACTACACCAGTCCATTCTGCAAATGAAATGAAAGTCTTCTTACGGTCCACCATTGTAGGAATAATCTGCTTTATTGTGCATTACCAGCTTGTTGTCCACGAAATAAAAGCTGTCAGACTGAGTCTCAAAGGGGTGAAGGATCATTTCACGCACTATGGAGAGATGCAAGAAACAAAATATCAAATATAGGCGTTTATGAAGACAAATCATGCACATCACCATACCACCACATGATGCCTTTGGGGCAAGCCATAAAATCTAAAACCAAGAAATAGTTACTAAGCGATACAAATCAAATGTTCAGGACTGTATATTCAAATGCAATCTTTCATGTCACTTGGGATAGGAATCGTAAGTAATTTAACAATTCTGGTTCAGATTCCTCTAAACAATTCAGATCGTTAACGGTTCTTACTTATGAAGAAGAAATATTTGGAAATAAGAAATTCAATTTATATTGCATTTACTGCCCTCTGCAGTCTGTAACCAAATGATGAGATCGTTTCAGATTTTTTTGCATGCAATTCTTGCAAAAGGCTTGTTTACACAGACTTTTAAATGACTTTTTAGAGGCATAAATCCATTATTCCTATCCAATAATTGTAACTGCAACTTTAACTGAATGTTAAATAAAAAATCTAAACAAACCAAATATGTGCTAACATATATCATTAAACTTTTAAATATAAACTTTAAACACATTAAAACATATATTTAAAAGTTTTATTATTTTTTATATAAAATTTCACTGATTACAACAAAACTCTTAACTACACATTGACATATGAATAGTCAGTATCTGCACTGCCTGTTTTAAGTCTCATGAGCCTTAAGTACAACATTACATAACAACAGTTCTTTGTTAGTTTTGAGCTGGATATGATGTCATAAAATCCAGGAGTGCATTTCCCGTCCAACAACATAACTCACTGTTTAACCACCACAGTACGAAGCATTGTTGGAGAAATTAACTAGATTGTCACGACTGTTTGCCCAAACTGTAGTAACTGTAAAACATCACACGGTCACCAATAAGATGTTTAATCGTGAAAGTTGCCGAAAACACAAAATTGGCGTGCACATTACTATGTCTGTAACGATAGGATTTGCGACCATTGTTGGCTAACGGTGCTTTTTTTTAAATGCACCCCAGGTCTGTGAGATTAATTCAGTTACCACTCCTGTAGTGTTTCTGATTTACTAACAAGAAATGTCTCTTAATATTAATTTATTATTGATCCGTTACACTGGCTGTGCTGTGTTTTGCGCTGTATTTTCAAAAGAACTGGCTCATAAGAGTACTTTGTTCGAGAATCAGACTTCACTGTTTGCGGTTTATGTATCGCATTGTTTATTCAGCAGTTGGGCAGCTCAGTCGCTGTATAGCGCAGCAGGAAACACTGTCTGAGTATTTTAGTACAGTGCTCCATACGCATAGGCAGAAAAATGCAAAAAAAAAAAATGTTCTCCCCTTTTCTCCCCAATTTGGAATGACCAATTCCCAATGTGCTTTAAGTCCTCTTGGTGGCGTAGTGACTCACCTCAATCCGGGAGGTGGAGGATGAATCTCAGTTGCTCCTCGTATGAGACCGTCAATCTGCACATCTTATCACGTGGCTTGTTGAGCCCGTTAGTGCAGAGACATAGCGTGTGTGGAGGCTTCACGCTATTCTCTGTGGCATCCATGCACAACTCACCACAAGCCCCACCGAGAGCGAGAACCACATTATAGTAACCACGAGGAGGTTACCACATGAGTCTCTACCCTCCCTAGCAACCGAGCCAATTTGGTTGCTTAGAAGACCTGGCTGGAATCTCTCGGCACACCCTGGATTCAAACTTGTGACTCCAGGGTTGGTAGTCAGCATCTTTACTCGCTGAGCTACCCAGGCCCGTTCAAAAAACGTTAATGGATCCGCAGGTCCGGTATTTAAAAAAAGTGGATGCAGTTCTGAATAAGAACTGGTTCTCTGTTCAAACAACTAACAACTTACATTTTTGTCGCTTCCACACGGTATGTCTTCAGAAGACTTGGACAAGATAGCGCACAATTCATGTGGACAATTCATTTATGGTATAATCTTTTGTCCTTTTTGGAGCTTTTTTGTATGGATAAGAGCTATGAGAACATTCTGACTTATATTAAAGACAATCATATGGGTTTGGAACAACATGAGGTGAGTGAATGATATCAGAATGTTTTACATTTTTAAGTGAATTAATCTTTTACATCCACAACTTACTTATGTCTTCAGAAAGAGGTGGAAACTCATAGATGTGTTCGCAGGTGTTTTTACTACTGGGGATGCAGAAGCCAAACTCAAAATCAAAGCTTTTCAGCAGCTGACTACGGAAATAGTGCCTCTCAATCATTCGGAAGTTGTTGATGGGAGCATCTCCAACAGTAAACTCCACCCTGTGGAGGTGGAAAAAGAGCTGATTTAAGGACAAATGGAAAGTTGTAGACATTAAAGTGGCTTTATACTTATTTTAGAAGGAGATGAGACATAAAACATGAATGTTGGATAAACTATGCATTACAATTAATGACATGTGTTTGACCAGTCAAAAGTTTGGATGCACTTACTCATTCTTTACTATTACTGTTTTTCACATTTTAGTGTAATAATCACCAATAAGGTACTAATAAAGTATTTGTAAACAATGGATGAATTGTTTCAACTTTAGATTGGGTACTGCAAATATGAACAATTAATTAATAATTGATTTCTAAAGATGTGTAAATTGTAAAAGCTAGCATACATACCAGAACAAACAAACAGTAAATGTGTGGTTTTACAGACCTTGGTTACTAATTAGCTGAAAATGTATGAATAATTTGTAAACATGTATAGTATGTGAAGTGGTGATAAATATAAATAATTTCTGAAAACATTTGTAAATGTAAAAATTGCATGAGCTGAATAATTTATGAACATTTTAATGACGTTTTTTAACCATTCAAATGTATGTTAACAATTCTGTTAATCATTATACAGTATATATATAACAGTTAGTTCCAGTCCTCAAATCTGATTGGATGAGAGACATTCCATGAGCACTGATGGTCTGACACCATCAGCACTCCGACGCTTCACTGTGTGTGTATCACTCCGCTTGTGTTTGTGCCATTCTAAACTAAGTGTAAGAATATGTGTCTCTTTTGATATGTTTCTTTTAAAAAAAAAATTACGTTGCATATGTTAACCAGCAGGTGGTGGCAAAATAGAATTTTTGTTTGTAATATGAGCCAGCTAGGTGACGTGATGTGAATCCGCATCAGCCGTTTACATACAACAGCACTCCGTAACCGCTAACTATGCTTACTACGCTTACTACTCTACTAAAGCTAGGAAATAGCTTTAAACGGCTTTAAACAAACAACTCCAGCATTACGGCTCATCACAGCAGAGAGGCACAGCAGACTGATTAATTACACAATGGGTGCTGTTTAAAATGGGAGAAATACCCCCGCCTGGACGATATTTTTCCATTGAGAAAGCTGACCTTCAGAAAGCTGACAGCATCTCTGAGAGCTCCGTCTCTCTCTCTCTCTCTCTCTCTCTCTCTCACACACACACGCACCCTTGTTTATCCAATAACTTGTTCGAAACAGCACAAGCCGTGATACTATTTCTGAAGTGACATTGTTTAATTACAAACGGAGGCTTGGACGCATCATTTGGTTCGAACCTGCAATGGCAGATTCTGATCCGTTGCTTAAGAAATTAGTTCCATGCACAAATGCATAATTTATGACTGTACTCAGTTTTCCCTAATTTTTAAAAATGTACTTGTTCATTGAACTGTTGTATATACACAATATCACACTCGCAATTGTGCAATATGGCCCTATATCAGCACTGCTGTGATTAGACTTACGACACTCGGCCTTTGGCCTCGTGCCTGTGGCCGAATCACAGCAGTGCTGATGTAGGGCCATATCACACACTTGCTCATATGATATTGCTTAAATATATAACTTTTGATATATATAGGCAGTTTGTTCACTACAGTTTTTTTAATGCATTCAATCTACATTTAGCGAGTGTGCTTGCTTTGAAAAAACCTTTAAAGTTTTTAAAGATAACAACATAAGCATTATGCTTCCGTCTAGACTGTGTCGGAACCTGGTCCACTATGTTCGCCTAAAGTGGCACTGTTTTAATGGGTTGTGGCGTGTGCACCTCAAAAATCCCAATTTAACCTCTTAAGTAAACATGTGACGTCTCTTGGCTTTGAAAGGTCATTGCTCACTGGCTAAGATCCACTTTCCCAGCCAGGAGGCTGCCTTTAAAAATATGCATGTATTAAAGATTAAGTCAAACAGATTGAAGAGTAATTTCAGGCTATTTTAGACTGCAATCTTAGGATCAAGTGTAATTCTGGCACCGATGCATTCAAGTCCTTACTTACGTGGCACCAACCTGGCGTAGTCGAAGGAAAGCGGGGGTGAACTGATAACGTACGAAGCGTCCAGTGTTAGGGTCAAAGTGCTCTCTATCCTCCACACTCTCTGTGAATCAGAAAGGGGTCTGTATTACCGAACAAGCCTTTGAAGGGCTCTTGTGAAGTGCACTGCATCTAAATGGAAATCAGGGTTTTATGGAAAAGCCTTGCATTTAAATGTGAAGCTTGTTTAGGTGGAGTGGGGATCAAAAGATGTGTGAATTTAAAGGGATAGTTCACTCAAAAATGAAAATTCTATCATTTACTTACCCTTGTGTAGGCAGCATGTTAGTCTCAGTTACTATTCACTTTTATTTTATCTTTTTTGAGGCTAAAATTCTGACAAACATCTCCTTTTGTATTCCATGGAAGAACAAAAGTCATATGGGTTCGGAACAAAATGAGAGTAAATGAAGACAGAATTTCCCATTTTTGGCCGAACTATCCCTTTAAGTGGTCAGGTTTGTGACTTACGTGAAGTAGGGGGTTTGGTGATCTCAAAAAGAACTGTACCGGTCTCCATGTCTCGGATTTTGAACCTGGTGAAGTCAATATTGTGAATGTTCTGCTCTGGACCACAGAGGTAATCTATGGGAAATAAAATACACACAGCAATTCAGGATGTGCCCCAGTTATGACATTCATTAATCAACATTCATAAGATAATGACATGTGAAATGAAATTTACCATGTGCATGATTCTCTCCAGATCATTTCATAATATGTAGCTAAACACATTTTCACAATGTGTATCTGTGTGTGACATAGGTAAAATACATGCCTCAGGGCTGTGCAATGCTGATGGACTACAGAGACAAAAGAGCTATTTCTGTACTCTTTGATGTGATATGGAAATGACATTGTTGATGAACACACCACACCCTGATGACATTACCTGCCTGCAGTTTACTGACACTGTTAAAGGAATAGTTCACCCAGAAATGAAAATCTGATACTTTTCTCACCCTTAGGCAATCCAAGATGTATATGACCTTGACCATTCTGAGTAAACTCTAGAGACTGTTGTGGGTGAAAATCCAAGCAGATCAGTAGTTACAGAAATACTCAAACCAACTGGCATCAAAAATCATGCTGTGGTTGAAATCATTGAGATCACATTTGTTCCCCATTCTGATGGTTGATGTGAACATTAATTGAAGCTCCTGCCCCATATCTGCCCCAGTGTAGTTTTAAGTGTGGCTCAAGTGTACAAATAATTTTGGGCTCCACTGACTCTATATGTGGATTTATACAGTATGTGTGCATATTTGGCCAGTGGTTGGTGAAAATGTTTAGGCCAGTTTATTCGTAATAAACCTTTTATACGGCATCCCTGTTTACTTGTGAAAGACTACCAGTGGAGGCATTTAAGGTGCGATCAGCAGCTGTGTCAGCCCTCCTCTCTCTGGGTTGGATTATACCTAAGAGGCTTAGCACTGTTCACCATCATATGGTGCGGATTGTGAAATGCTAAGGGGATATAGGACAACACTAACTTTTGAAATGTCCATCCCTGCTAGTATAACATGACAAAATACAGTAAATATATATAAGGATTATTTTTTAATGTTAATTAATTGCCATGCATAGAAGCATAAGTGCACCTACTAAAGTTTAGGTTTAGGGTTTCTTTCTGCTTTTTGCTTTCTTTTGGCACCACTATGTAGACATTTCACCCAAAAACTGGAGTTCACACACACCCATACAAAAACTATTCCATCTTATGCCACTGGTGGCAGTGGTTTGAAATACATTAAAAATGCAGTTCACACAAAATTATTTCTAGAATACACCTCTCCTATAATGTACATGTTTTCAATTAAGGAGTTCAAAGTCATTTTATGTTGTTTTTAGGACTTAAATAAAAAAGAAAAGAAAAATGCTGCGTCACCGTGACATATGCCATCAAAGTACAGCGATTCGAGATCAGCCACCTGGTGCAGCTGGTGCAGTTTCTCCAGAGTGGCTGCAAAAAGCTCTAAATGATGACACAGTTTATTCACGATTGGCCAGACTCACACTGTGACAATGGTTACATGTGTTTCATAGGTTTCATCGCAATGGCATACTTCACATACTATTCTTACTACTGCTTTTTCAGTCTAAATATTCTGCCATTATTAAGCTGTTTATCCACCTCCAGTTTGGCAAAAACTCTCACAAATCCATGTTTTTATAACATACACATGTTTTTCACATTAATATCATGTGTATTCATAAAAAAAATCCAAATGATCCTTAATATACTTCATCCTTTATCATCCCCCGACTGCAACTGGCAAATATCGCAAATTGGTAAATCGAGATGCAGTTCAAGTTGAACACACATATATGTGTGTTACCATGTGACAATTTGCTCACTTTAATTTGATTTTTACACCACATGACATTTTCTAAGTACATTTTTTGTAGAATATCCTTTTGTTTTTAAAAAATGTATGAAACCAAATTAGACACAAAGACTAGATTTCTATGAACTTGACATGTGTTTACTATATATTTTTAAAAAGATTTCTCATTTGTTTATCACCTCGTACAACATTATTTGCCAATGACCCAAGCACAGACAGATTTCAGCAGTAGAACTATTGACCAACTGTTGCCAAATTCACAGTCCAACCAATCTGTTGTATTCCTGCGTACGTTTTCTCTAGTGTTTAGGCCCCTTATCAGTGTTGCTGCAAAGTAACATTATAGGCCTAAACCATCCATATCCACCAAGCTTCCTGCTAGTTAACAGATGGACATACCGGCTTTAGACAATCACTTGAGATATTTATAGCTCATCAGCTTTCTAAGTGTGCCAGGCAGAGACAGGGTAGGTAAAGTGCAAACATCTGCTGAAGACCCGTGGCTTTGAAGCATCTATATTGTATATAGTGGTTAATTAATGAAATAATTAACTATGTGATGTCTGTTCTACACACAAACGCTTTCTTAAAATCATCAACAAAATAAAACTATTCTTTAACCCTGCATCTCTATACAGTACTTCTCTGAGTAATTTTTTAACTGTATATTGCAGCGATTCCCATGTTGCCTACTAAGGATGAAAATTGTGATGATTCACAATTCCAAAAAGGCAGTTTAAAGTCCACATATTAACGACAACTTTTAAAATGCATAAATCATATTTTTTTTCGAATGTGTGATTTTCAAAAATGTCCAGCAGATATAGACACACTAAACAGTAAGAGCCGATTTGTTGAATCAGAGTGGCATATTAACACTTAAAAACTTGAATAGACTAGACAGATGATTTGCATTAAAGCTACTTTTACCCTTTTTCTAATCCAACCAAGCATGATTCACAAACATCAACACTTTCAGCTATCATTAGAATTGTTCAGGGGCATGTTTTGTAACAAATTTCTTTATGCAATTGGATTACCTTTGAGATGTTCTCCACCTGTGGCAAATTCAATTGATTGGACATGATTTGGAAAGGCACACACTTGTATATATAAGGCCTTACAGCTGAAGATGCAAACCAGAGCAAAAACCAAGCCATGAGTTCAAAGGAACTGCCGGCAGAGCTCAGAGACATGATTGTGTCAAGGCACAGATCTGGGGGAGGCTACATATTTTTGTGGCTGCATTGATGTTACCCAGTAGCACAGTGGCCTCAATAATAATTCAATGGAAGAAATTTGGAACAACCAGGTCTCTTCCTAGAGCTGGCTGCCCGGCCAAACTGAGCAATTGGGGGAGAAGGGCCTTGATAAGAGAGATGACCAAGAACCCAATGGTCATTGGTTGAGCTCCAGAGATCAATTGTGTAGATGGGAGAAACTTGCAGAAGGACAACCATCACTGCAACACTCCACTTAGCTGGGCTTTATGGCATAGTGGCCAGACAGAAGCCTCTCCTGAGTGAAACACACATAAAAAAGCACCTAATGACTCTTAGACTGTGAGAAACAAGATTCTCTGGTCTGATGAAATTAAGATTTAACTGTTTGGCCTCAATTCGAAGAGTCATGTCTGGAGGAAACCGGGCACCACTCATCATCTGCGCAATACCATCCCAACGGTGAAGAATGGTGGTGGTAGCATCGTGCTGTGGGGGTGTTTTTCAGTGACAGGGACTGGGGGATTGGTCAGGGTACTGGCAAAATACAGAGATATCCTTAATGAAAACCTGGTTCAGAGCCCTCAGGACCTCAGACTGGCAGAAGGTTAACCTTTCAACAGGACAATGACCCTAAGCACATAGCCAAGACAATGCAAGAGTGGCTACGGGATAAGTCTGTGAATGTCCTTGAGTGGCCCAGCCAGAGCCCGGACTTGAACCCAATCAAATATCTCTGGAGAGACCTGAAAATGACTACCCACCGACCCAACCCCCTTCCAACCTAACAGAGCTTGAGAGGATCTGCAGGGATGAATGGGAGAAATTCCCCAAATCCAGGTGTTCAAAGCTTGTCGCATCATACCCAAAAAGACTTGAGGCTGTAATCGCTGCCAAAGGTGCTTCAATTAAGTACTGAGTTAATCTGAATATTTATGCCAATGTGATATTTCAGTTTTCTTTTTAATACATTTGCAATTATGTAAAATCTGGTTTTTGATTTTTCATTATGGGGTATGATTTCTTTCATTCAATGTTTTTTTATTTAAACCATTAAATTAAGATGTTACCACATAACTTGACTAAATATATTGTATAGAGTAGCCAATAATCAAGATTATGCGAGTAATAATCAATTAGGTCTCTAGATATTCACATGCCTAAAACTTTCAGTATATCAATCCATGACATACAGTAAGTCACTTATGTACTTATACAGTCAAACACTGCTTTGAAATCTCTGAATTATGACTACAAATTGCTAATAAAATAGAAGTGATATTTTCTTTTCAAAAATGACTACGTTGTGGGAAAAGCTCATGCATGATTTGATTTAAATGATCTGGTTTACATTTTGTTTAAAGAGTTATACCTGACAAAATCTTTAACTCTTTGATTTGAATAAAGCCAGTTAATTTTAATGTCACCACATGAAGTACATGCTTTAGTTTAGCTTACATTAATTATGTACATTTTGCCAACATACATGTCAATGGTCATTACAGAGACAGAAATCTAGTAATTGCCAAATCATCAGACCATCTATACCCTCATTCAACCTAACCGGCAAGGAGCCACGCTTCACTGCTTCTAATGCTGTCACCTAGCAACATGTCCTCTGATACAAATCCAGGATAACTACAAGCTTCTAGCACCTGTTAGTCTTTGGTGAACAAAGGGAACTGCTGCATATAACAAACACAGTTTATGGTTCTTTCAGTGTCCACTTCCAATTACTCTAAACAAAGCACCGAATTAAGCAGTTAATCCAGAGAAAAAAGCCAGCAACCTTTTGCTAAAAGCAGCCCATCAACTTGCTCAATGAATTCATTGTATCATTAATTAGCATGACTTACATTTTATACACATTTTCTTCACCCATACACATACTTCATGTTCTAACTTCTAACTGACCTCAATCAAGCACCTAAAGCAACCATGTATACACAAGTTCACCTTTCTTAGAATAGCTGCCTAGAACCTTAAACAAGAGCAGCTTCTATTTTTAGAGGGCTTATCTGAGTGATAAGTCAGACACCAGAAAGAAAGAAGAGTGACATCCAATTGTGATTTATCAGCATTTTTCTCAGATTCTCATCCACACATTCCTAAATATTTTATTTGTAGCCTGGAGCTTCATTTTTATTTTTAACAACAAACCACTTGTCTTTCAGAGGAATAACTAACTCACCCACAACAAGTGGTGGCAAACATGATACATTAAAGCAGATTTGCAGAATGGACTTTCCTTGTAAATATGAGAAGCTAAGATTTGCTCTAGGTTGCTTTGAAAGTTATGCGATAAGGGTGACATTAAGGCAAATGTAAAGCCACTCTCTTTCAATTGTGGCAGTGCCAGCTCTGTAAAACTGTTCTCATATTGATTAACTGAACTTCGTGGGAGTATGGTTTTAGTGCCAGTTTGTTGTGAAGCAAAACATCATTTAAAACTTGCCATAACACCTTTGAATACTTCTCAGAATCTGTTGTTTCCAGGAAAGTAAATAAATCTGTATCCAAACTCCCATACTTTTAGAGTACCGAATTTGATGAAGTTACTTGTCGACCCTTAATTAAATATATTGATATGCAGGTGTTCAATATACTTTCCCGGACGTACTACATCTGCCATGTTGTCCACCAACATCTGTGTGTTTTTTTTATATGACATACTATATGAAGGTCAAATAGTGCCTAAATGATTTGCATCCGCAGAGTCAGATTTGTAAAAATACAAATGAAGATACAAGTGTGATAGAAAAATGTGCATGCGTAGAGTGAGATTTGTGAAAGTGTAAATCATATTGCAAGCGTAAAAATAAATGGCATGCGCACAGAACGTTTGGTAAAAGTGTAAATCAAGTTGCAAGCTTAAGAAAAAAAAAATATTAGCAATACTTTAATGCTTTGCAAAAGTATAATTCATGTGTTGAGAATCTGTAAATTTCATACTAGCACAAAGTAAATATGGTTTGTATTCTTCTGACTTTCTTTTTTCGCTCTTACAAATTTGGCACTGTTTTAGCATCTAAACATGGCCAAAAACATTGCAAACATGCAAACAGCAACATAACATGCAAGCAAAGAAAGGGTGCCATGAACAGTAAAATGGATTGACCGCATAGAATCAGTCTGTATGTGTAAAAATTAATTATTGCAGAAATGTAAATGACTTGTTTGTGGCAAAATATTTTAAGAAATAATCTGATAAAAACTCTTCTGTTTTCCCTTTTGTTGCGATCGCACTTTTAACACGATTTTCTCCCTGAAAATAGTTTTGCATGTGCGAGGGTGCAGGCGGGTCTACCTGCTTCTAGTAATCAATCAAATGAGGTTTTCGTTGACCAGTTTCCTCTGACCTGATTGGTTTCATAACACAACAGACAGCTTCTTCTTCTTCATAAGGCTCTGCGTCGTTCCTCTGTATATTTCCTATTTTAAATATTAAACTGAAAGTTTTTTTAATGTAAGAGTAAAATTGAGCAGTCACCATTTGTTTTTATATAAATATGAATCTCAATCTGGTGTTCAAATGTTTTTTTGTTGCTGTTCATAATCTTACTTATATTTTAATTACTTTCAATTATCATTGGCATGGTAAATGATTCGATTGGTGCATGGATGAGACATGCTGGTTTCATAGACTCATTCTAGAAACAAAATGATACTGTATAAGTAAACACTATCTGTATATCTGTTTCTAGCATGAGTGTTGAGAAATTAAAAATATGAACAGCAACAAGAAGAAACATTTAAACAACAGACTGCAGGTTTGCAATGTTTTTGACCATGTTTAGGTGCTAAAACAGTGCCAAAAGTGTTACCGCAAAAAAAGTCAGAACACAAATCAAATTTAGTTAATTAGTGTTAATATGAAGTTACAGATTTACAACACATGAATTACACTTATGCAAAGCATTAATGTATTGCTAATATTTTTTTCTTACGCTTGCAATAGTGTTGTCATAGTATCAATATTTCAGTAGTCGGTACCGATACCAGTGAAATTGCACGGTTCTCCATACCAATTTCAATACCACAGAAGAAATCTGCTAATATGATAATGTGCCTTTGAACACATACATTTAGTTATTTTAATAATTATAGTTTAATAATTATTATTATTTTCCAGAACATGTTTTAAAATTTAATTTAATTAACTTTTAATAAGTGAAAATACAACTTTTTAACGTCATTGCATTTATTTTTGCCAAACCTTTATCAACAGCTGTAGTGCTTGTGATAAATTATTGTTATTATTATTATTACTACAGAGAATATTACATATTACTATACAGTTGTATTATTCATATATTTTTATTAATTTTTTTTTTAATTTCTTCAATTTCAAGCATCTAACTTTTATTTTGAATCATGTTTTATTATGATATGCGTTTTTTGCCAGAAGCTTAACTTTACTGGATAAACATTTTGTGACAAGGCCCAGAGTGATCATTGAAGACTTAAGTCATGTTTGAAATCTCATCCCTTTACACTGTCCTATGAGTCTGACAAGTGAAATGTAGGATGCAGTTTTGGAGTATTTGTATTTTAGATTACTGTTGTTTGTGTATGTGGTCATTTTGAAATGTTACGTTTTAAATTGTATTACTGTGAAGCACTTTGGTCAACTCTGTTGTTTTAAATGCTTTACAAATAAAGTTGAGTTGAGATTAAAGCGCAAATGCTGTGATTTAATTATATAAATATATAGTTTACATGTGCTGCTTGGTTCACAGTGGATTAGTGCTCTGCTTAGCCATCTCAAACAACATGAATGATTCTCAATTTCTGTGGAGTTTCCAGTGTATGAGTGGTCGGATTTATACAATCATTTAAAGTATGCAGCTCATCCATGCTAAGATTGCAGCCTTCTGCGGTTTAATAAATCATATTAGGAGACGTCAATTGGATTCATTGTCCATTTCAGTCTAAAATGAGTAACAGAGCATGCGTTCAAATTAAGCCTGTTAGCATTTTAAAGCAGTTGTGTGTCAGCCATTCTGTGCGCTGGTACCAGACAGTGTTGTTGCTCGGTACTACCGGTATTGCTGAAACACTGGTATCGTTACATAATTTTTATTTTAATACCGACTTGGTATTAAACTACTTTTGACTACAAAGTTTGCAACTTGATTTACACCTTTACAAAACGTTCTTTGTGCTTGTAAAAAACTAAACTAAAAAAACTAAAATGACAAAGCAATTTGATTTGAGGGTTACATTAGACGAGTCGCTTTCCACATGATTTACAAAATGTGTTTGTTGTAAATACAGCAGGTTGGGGATTTTTGAAACCTTAGATGGGAAGGGAAGACTCATTCATATTAATGAGAAAAGCTCTACCTTATTTGTTAGAATTAGGTTTAGGGGTTTGGTTATAGGGTCCAAATTACACATTGACATTCAGGAGGTCTCCGTGGTAGTGGTGTTGAGGTGTGAAGTGGTGTTCATGGACTGGTGGACGCAGACCCCTAGTAACTCATTTTGGAAACACAGACAACAAAATATACTTATAAATACATTGTGGCAGGGCGGAGGGCGGGCCGGGTTGTGATTATACACACCCGGTCCCTTATCAGGCTAATTAAGCCTCCGAGAGGGATAAAGGGCGATTGCGGGCGGTGGTGCGGGAGAGAGAGATCGTTTACGGACATGTCTGTCATGTGTGTGTGTTTGTCTTTTGTTTATGTTACTCATTAAAATATTATTTACATTGCCAAGCCGGTTCTCGCCTCCTCCTTTCCATTGGACTACGTTACATACATATTATGCATCATTATAATTTAATTTAATATATGATATATAATAAATCACTTTTTTCCCAGGCAACTTGAATGAAGGAAAAACAATGCCTGGGAAAATTGAAAAAGTATGCAGAAATACTTTTTCATGCCATTTTGGAGCAAAAAAAAAATTTTATAATGGAAAGATGACAGGTTTTAGCACTTATATCTCTATACCCTGCAAACGTTCCAACAATATATACACAGAAATTTGAGAAATTTTGATAAAAACAAAATTTCTAAATTTCTATTCAGGACACACTGTTTGTCTGGTGCATCCACAAGTGTCTGACTTGCAAGTTTCTAAACAATTTAGTTGTTCGGTGACATCACGAATCACGACAAATTGAATTTGACTTGACTAATGGGCTCGACTAGTTGACTATTACAAATCAGTAGTCGTGCAACCCCTACTAAACACAACCCCAAAAACAATGTACTTAGTTGTTATTATGTTAAATTAACCATGAGGGAAAACTTTCTTGGTACTTATTAAACTTACACTTGAAAAGAGTTGCCTGGCTCACATTTCTTCAATAATTATTTAGATCTGACGGCTCTTTAGCTCCCGTGGCCTTATGGATGTATCCACACTTCAAAACGTCAGCAGATCCAGTAGGTTATGCCTTTCAGGTATTATTTATCTACTGTTTCATAAATACTGTGTAAAAGAAAACTAGCAAATTTTTCAGTAAATAAAGGGAGTTTCTAACTCTATTATCAGTTGTTTTGTTGTTGTTGCTCTTTGTATGCAGTAACTAGCTTATTGAAATTTTGTCATGACATATCATTTAGCTACCTGTTGAAGTACTGGCCAGTTACATGCCTTTTCTTGTAAGTTGCTTTGGATAGAATTAATCTCCAAACATTAATTTATGCAATAATGTTATACATTTATCTGTGTGTGGCCTAAAACACCCACATACTGTACCTATTCACTCACTGAGCACTTTTGTGGAACACCTGCATACATTAATATTCTGGTAGCAGCAAAGCAATGCATAAACTTATGCACATATGGGTCAGAATCTTCAGATAATGTTCACATCAACCATCACAATGGGGAAAACATTTTGATCTCAGTGATTTCAACCATGGCATTATTGTTGGTCCCAGACGGGCTGGTTTGAGTATTTCTGTAACTGCTGATCTCCTGGCATTTTCACAGTCTCTAGATTCGAGCTTACTCAGAATTTTGCCAAAACAAAAACCATCCAGTGAGCAGCAGTTCTGCAGATGGAAATGCCTGGTAGATGAGAGAGGTCAACGGAGAATGGCCAGACTGATTTGAGCTGATAGAATGGTTACGGTAACTACAATAACCACCCTATACAACTGTAGTGAGCCCAATAGCATCTCAAAAAGCACAACACGAGCAACGAACAAACACAATCTAGACGGAGAACAACAACCATTTTAAGTTGTAGTTGGAGTAAAAGTTATTTCAGGATTAACTTGTGCAGATGTTGGCTGTCGTAACTAACCTCAAGCCATTGCTTCATTTCACCTCCCACACCTTAAACTGACAGGTGAGGCACTGCCAGAAGACAGTCATTGCAAATCTGTAATTTATCGGCACCATGAAGCCACATGTTTTTGTTTGTTTGGAAATTTTTACAAATTTAAAACGCAAAACATCAAAATATCATCACAAAAAAAAAAAAAAGCGATGCAATGATAACACTGGAGACTGGAAAACGAAAACAGTCTTCCTTTATAAATTGTGGAAATATTCCACGTATAGGAAAAAGTGGAATACATTCCAATAAAGACCTTCAGGGGTGTTCACACCTAACACATTCTTGCGCTAAAAAAAGCTAAACACTGCGTCATGAATGGAAAAGGATGTTCTTTATGTTCTTTTTAACTTGACAAGGCATCTACAAAACACCCTGTCCTGCGCATGATGCTAAAAAAGCAGCAAGACGCCCGTCAAGTGCATGTAATTGAAAAACTAGTGTGGAAGGATGCAAAATTCTGTTTGAATGACCCTTTATGAAGACATTACATTCAAAATGAAGATGTTTATATTATAAATTAAGACGTAACACTGTAAGCAACACAATAGCGCCCTCAACTGACAACTGTTATGAACAACATGGAATAAAATGGCATTAAGCCTCAATTATTCGCAGCCGCTACAGTAAGTACACGCAAAATGATTGACAGGCAGAAAGCATCAAAGACGGCAGCCCGCAGATACATTTTTGTTTGCTTTTAAATAGCCTAGAAATGTCACAGAGACAGGTGAGATATTTCACGACAATAATTTTATTAATATCTTTAAGTTAGTTGGATTATTATTTCTTAAAAAAATCATAGCCTACTATTCCATAAAAAAGATCGCCCACAGCACCTTTAAATTATGTATTCATACTGACACGCGAAATGAGGCGTCCTCACGTCAAAACTAATCAAAACATCGACAGCACTAAACATTCCGGAGGGAAATCTGCAATTTCTCACTGGCAAAATATTGAAGTCAGAAGTATTGTATGACAAAATATTTGCTTCGGCGGAGCAGCTCGTAAGCGTGCGATCTATTCGGAAGCTTCTGTTTGTGGGCGAAAACTTACTGTCTGTGATCCTCTGCAGCCCAAGAACGTCCTCCGGCGTTATTATTGGGTTTTTCAACAAATCCTCTTCGGTTGTACATGGTACACCAGCGTCGCAGCCTTGCTTCACTTTCATCTCTAAATGCGCGTTAAGATATTATGCTGAGGCGTTTACTGTTCTTCGCACCCAATCTCTCTCTCTCTCTCTCTCTCTCTCTCTCTCTCTCTCTCTCTCTCTCTCTCTCTCTGGCAAAGGCCGTTTGTTTGCTTCCACTCTGCTGCCTGCTGCGTCCTGACTATTTAACGCAAGTTCTTACAAGGGCTACTGTTACAAGAATAGTCAATTCACCTCCCCCATCCAGTCTGTTAAGATGTAGAGTGATTTCACTCCTTCTGTTCAATGCGAATGCCGCTCACTCTATAATCTGCATACTCTACTGAATGTATAGTGCAATCAAATACTTCAAGCATTCGAGCAAAACCAGAGAGAGAGAGAAGAACTGTATTAACTAAGGGCGGAAGTAAGTTGACAGACGGTTAATTTAAGTCGCTTTTCTTTAGTGGACGGTCTCATACTGTTCCTCCGTTTGTTCTCTATGTGGACGAGAAGTTGCATTTATTCGTCTGCCTCTGGAGGAAAACCTGGAGGAAAATGAAATCGAAATATGAAATGCAAATACGTGTTTTTAAGGGACAGTTCACCAAACAATCGAAATGATCTAATTATTTTCTCACCCTCATGCCATCCCAGATGTGTATGACTGACTTTCTTCTGCAGAACAAAAACAAAGGATTTTTAGAAGAATGTCCAAGTGAATAGTGACCAGACCTTTGTAGCTCCAAAAATCACATAAAGGATACATAAACGTAATCCATATGACTCCAGTGCAGTGGATAGGCTACATCTATATCTTCAGAAGAGATATGCTAAGTGTGTGCGAGAAACAGATCAATATTTAAGTTCTTTTTTTTTAAACTCTAAATCTCCACTTTCAATTTCAGATATAAAAAGTGAAATTAAACAGGCACCACATGTGGTTTTCAGATGTAAATGTGAAAGTTTATCAAATATAACCTCTAACAAGATGGAAGAAGAGCAACAAAAATGACATTTAGCTTCTACAACCTTTTATTTTATTTGCAGCAAATTTCTTTGTTGATGCCAGCATCCCCGAGAAAGTTTAAGTGTTCTCCTCTCTCGATCAAACCTGCCATGCTGATATCATTTTGCATAATTCCACTGGATGGTGAAAGCTTGTGATTTCCTTTGCACCTCCTTTTGGCTAAGTGAATATTCCTGATGAGAGAAATTGATTCAGAGAACTGTATGTGCAGGTATTCTGCAGCTGTTTATGTGATAGATATATTCTATATTCTATATTATATTCTTCTAATATAATCGAATAAAGTCTAAGTCCATGCATGTTTAATCAGTGCTAAGAAACATGTAAGCGTGTCAGTAAAAGAAGGGCTGTATAAATGAAATCATTTAATGCTTAACAGGCATAAAGGGATAGTTCACCCAAAAATGAAAATTGACTTAATCATTTACTCACCCTCATGCATCCCAGATGTGTATGTCTTTCTATCATCTGCTGAACACAAAGAAAGATTTTAGAAAAATATCTCAGCTCTGTAGGTCTATACAATGCAAGTGAATGGCCAGAACTTTGAAGCTCCAAAAATCACATAAAGGCAGCATAAAAGTAATCCATAAGACTCAGTGATCACATACATATTTTCAGATGCAATATGATAAGTGTGGGTGAGAAACAGATTAATATTTAAGTCCTTTTTTTTACTATAAATTCCCCTCCCTGCCTAGTAGTTGGTGATATGAACAAATAATTCAAATCACCAAAAACAAAATAAGAAGAAGTGTAAGTGAATGTGGAGATTGATAGTAAAAATTACTTAAATATTGGTCTGTTTTTCACTCACATGGATCATATCACTTCTGAAGACATAGATTTAACCACTGGAGTTTTATGAATTACTTTTAGATCTTCAAAGTTCTGGCAACCATTCACCTGCATTGTATGGATCCATAGAGCTGAAATATTTTTCTTAAAATATTTGTTCATGTTCAGCAGAAGAAAGAAAGTCATACACATCTGGGATGGCATGAGAGTGAGATAATTTGTCATTTTGGGGTGAACTATCCCTTTAATGAGCATCAAAGCTGCACATATTGTAATTTTTTTTAATTTAATAATTTTTAGGGGTTGGACATAGAATGTTTTTGCTCTTAAAGGCACTCAAGAAACTGAAAAGATTCTGCAACCAGTGGTGTGAATGTGCACACATATTATTATGCTAGTGGAGTTTATCACCACAATAGTCATTGTCTGTTCTGATTATCTCAGCTGATGAACCTCTTGTGGTGAGAGATGATTGTACATTCCATCGAGCTTTCACTGCAGGACCCTGCTGTGTCCATATGTCCATACCGTGTGTCATTGCCTATGCTGTTATCTCCAAGCAACCTCTGTGGTGCGTCTGCATGTCCCTTACTCTACGTACAGATTGGATCTGGGGGTGATTGGCCACCCATTCATTCCAGTGCTTATAGGGTCCATACTTAAACAGGTACTGGTATCCACGATATACAGGGTACTGGTATCCAGCCCACCTGGATATGGAAGTAACATACATTAAGTCTTGAGATATCATTCAATAGCTGTATAATCATCTTCACTTGGACACTTTGGCAATAATACAAGGGATGCTAAATCGCTTACGTTCCACCATTCACTTGGATGCTGGCGAATCTGTCCTGGAAGCCATAACACCACAAACTTGGAATGTCCTCATCGCAAATCTCCATCTTACGGCCATCAAAGTTCACATACTCATACAGACAGATCTTATGGTCCTTTGGGTCCTACAAGGAGAAAGCACACAGAATTGTTGTCTTTCATAGTTTCCATGGTCCTCCTTAAAAGCAATAATCAAAGTCATTGAATTAACTGTTCTTGGTTAGCAGGGTTGGGAGGGTTAATTTTGAAATGTATTCCACTACAGATTACAGAATACATGCTGTAAAATGTCATTTGTAACGTATTCCGTTAGATTACTCAAGGTCAGTAACATATTCTAAATACTTTGGATTACTTCAGCACTGGTAGATTTTTTCACTTGTTTTGACTGTAAAAACGCTGCCAATTTGATTCGTGAGTTAACATTTTAATAAGGCAAAAAACAAGTTTTGAAAAACATGTTAAAAATACTTTCTCTGAAAAACCTAAATATCTTATGCAGTGTTGTTTCTAAAACAAAATAAATCAAATTGATCTTGTTTTAAGGATTTTTAGATATTTTTACAGGAAAACAATACAAAAATTATCATCCAGAATAAGAGTTTTTCCCTAATATCAAAAGTCTTACTAGAAAAAAAGAAATTATGTTCCAACATGAATTTTCTTGATAAAAAAATATGATCGTGTCTGCTAACGTGCATGTAAAATGGATAGAAATATCATTTTAGCTTAGCTTAAAGCTGACAATTTACACAAGGTTTATTTCTATTTCTTCTGCTCCAAACTTACTTCAAACTTACTTCTCTGTCTGCTCGTATGAATGTAACACTATAAGAAAGTGTTTCACCGCTGTTCAAATGCACTTTGGATCACATCATTTATATGTATAAATGTTTTACATCTAAATATTAAATGAAACAAATGACAATAAAATGCAAAGTAATCTCTTCAGTAATCAAAATACTTTTTGAATGTAACTGTATTCTAATTACCAATTATTTAAACTGTAACTGTAGTGGACTACAGTTACTTATATTTTGTATTTTAAATACGTAATCCTGTTACATGTAATCCATTACTCCCCAACACTGATGGTTAGTGATAAATGTTAACTCACCATTCAAACTGTCTGGATAGACATGAGACGATCACAATGATAGCTGTTGGACCAAGTGTCCCAGCGAGGGTATTCGCCCCTCTCCAGATTGAAAATCTCACCACTACCCATCTGCAAGGTAGTTCATAATACACAATGGGCTGTTTATTTTTTCATTTACTGTACTTTATTGTTAAACAACAGACAGAAGAAATTGTATAATTAAAACTCAGATATTATGATTAACACAGCTACAGTAGCTTTAAAGTACACATTTGATCACAGTTGGCACGACAACAGTTAATAGTCCCCAATAAAGCTACTTCAGTTACACTTAGGACATTTATGATTTTTAATTAACTACTTATTCAGATGTAAACTCACATCTACAGTTTATGGTAACACTTTACAATAAGGTTCCATTCGTTAACATTAGTTAATGCATTAGGTATCACAAACTAACAATAAACAATATATATTTTTTACAGCTTTTATTAATCTTTGTTAATGTTAGTTAATAAAAATACAGTTGTTAATTGTTAGCTCATTTTATAGTGCATTTACAAATGTTAACACAGATAACCTTTGAAAATGTATTACTATGTTGAAATTATAATGAACCAAGATTAATTAATACTGTAACTAATGTTGGTAACTAATGTTAAAGCTGAAGTAGGTAATTTCTGCAATACTAGTGCCACAGAATGGAATTGCAAAAATAAACAATGTTTTCAAAACAGTTTTCTGAATAGGCCCCTCGTCTGCAAGTGTTCAAACCGTCAGATAGTCCTGCCCCCAACTCCTGCCATTGGTTGAGTAATGTTGTTAGGGCAGGTCTAGCAGGTTGCTCAAAACAAACACAGGAATTTTATAGTGCCAGAGACAGTGTTTTTTGAGAAGATTAACATATGAATGGCTTACTTATAGTTGTCTCTGCATATTAAGCTAGGATAGAAAAAGTATTTTAACACTGAAAAATGTATATACTTCAGTTTTAACAAATAGAACCTTACTGTAAGTGTTACCCATTTTACATTTCAATTACATCATAATTTTTTTTTCTTATGCTACAGTTATAATTATTAATAAATAATGTAATTTGTTAGATCATTCTATACTTACAGCCCACACTCCACTCTAATGGAGCCCACATGTTTCAGACTCTTCTAACAGACGTATCAACACTCTACACTCAGCTCCATCATTCCCTTCCATTCTCGTACTCAAACAGATCTGATCAAAGGATTTACATGACAACATCTAATCAAACAAGTGCATCTTGAACTTTACCAGTCTGTTTCATATATGCTTGAACATTTCCTTAATAGAGTAATGAGAATTTGTTTATGCACCTAATGAAATATATTTCACCTACCGGTACTCTGTGGGAACTCATTCCCGTGGCATAGCGACTCCCCATGCTTCCCTGTACAGCAGTATGTGACATGACTGCAGCTGTTACCAAACAGAGAGCTGGAGAAAAAAATTCAAGAAATTATTTTCAATTCTTTCATCTTTAATTTGATTGCTAGCCAACCTAGAAATCCCTTCCCCAAGAAGAGCTCACCAAAACATTGCAGTCAAAACAATGTAAGAGGAGTGCTGGCAGAGGCAGCTAGAGGCAGAGGAGTACTAGGGTTCGGTCTTTGGATGAGATATCCATATATCCAGATATATATATATATATATATATATATATATATATATATATATATATATATATATATATATATATATATATATATCCCTAGCTGTACTTCTAGGCCAGAACAAGGCCAGGCTATTGGATAAAAGTGATAGCCGTTTGGATTATCTATGTGACCCTGCTGATGTTGCTCATTGCTTTGTTGCAAGCTTTGGATGGATGTCTGATGTCTACCTCCATCAGCAAATATTTTTTGGAACTCTACTCTCTTCAACTCTCTCCCTCTCATACTCATTCACACTCTGTAGCAGAGCTAGTAATATGCTGACCTCAGTAGACTGGCAACAGACCTCTCCATTGACAGAAATAGGGAGACTTGTTGTTGTATACTAACTATAAATAAAAAAAAAATAATAAAAAAAGCCACCCACTTTAGTTTAAAACGATAGTTCACCCCAAAATTAAAAGTCTCTCATCATTTACTCACCCTCATGCTGTCCCAGATGGCATTCTTTCTTCTGCAGAACAAAAACAACGATTTTTAGAAAATTGTCTTCTCTGGTGGTCCTTTCAATGCAAGTGAATGGTGACCAGACCTTTGAAGCTCCAATAATCACATAAACGTCACAGCAAAGTAATATTGTGGTTCATTCCATATCTTCAGAAGCAAAATGATAGGAGTATATAACATTAAACAGCGTGCACCCTGTTACCCTACTTAGCCTAACTGTAAGTGCAACAGTGGAAAAAGAATAAAGTCGAAAACAAACAATCACTTACAGCAATTAATTTAAGATTTACAGTCATGACACAGTCATGTTATTACTTATCTGAGCTCAATTTATACCTGTGGGTATAAAAGCTTAAAATATGTTTTATTATTTACTTGAATGACAAGTCACATTTTCATTTCACTCAGTCATTCTCATTCTATAGCAACACTGGGCCCCAACCAGCCTGCTTTGCATAATCTCAAAGTGGGCAGGACATGGATGTTGAATGGATGTGCTTGTAAAGTGCTGTGTGTGTATACATATATGAGAGACAGCATGTGTGCGAGTATGTAAAGGCAGGTGGAAATGGATAGTTTAAACACTTTGTGCCTGCCACTGCGGTGAAAGCAGACATGTCTAAGGCAGCCATGGGTTTTTAATGAAAGATGTTTGTCAGAGTGGATTTCTTAAGAGCTGTAGTTCCTTGTGTATTTAGGGGTACATTCAAGCTGTTTTAGTAGTTGCAACATTTTTTTTTTAAACATTTGAAAGAATAAATGTGGAGCTAAGGATTGCAGTAGTGCTGTACGAAGGCTTATGGAATAAAAGCATGCATGGAATCAATGTGCCTGGCATCCACTCCGCTAGCAGTTGCCAGTAGGCACGATGCCTTCCTGGCTATGGCAGATGGCATTGTGAGCTAGGTAAAGCCAAAGGCTCAGTCCAAAACAATGAGACCTGGGGCAAAGTGCTGACTCCTGCCTGCCCTGTGGCCAATCTTCCCATTCTGCCATGCTACATATAAATAGAGCCCTTAGTCGGAGGTCTGGAGACCGTTGTGTGGAGCCCCTGAACTCTTACAGCTATTTTTTGGGTAGGTCAGGTAAGCCCTCCATGTTAGTCCTTTCATTTGCTTAGTCATTTTCCATTTAGTGTGCTTTGCTGATCTGTAAAACTCTGGGGGAGAGGCACTTAATCACACAAATATAATTGAGAACAAAACAAACATATCAATCACATGTGCAGGCATTGACATTTCAAGAAACTAAATATAAAACAACAAACCACACATCAAAATACTTTACATTAGAATGCTTTGGCATCAGTTCTCTTCAATACATTTAATAAGAGGTCTGTAAAATTGTACTAATGCTTCTGGGCTAAATCTGATATTTTATGCAGCTGCTGTTATAATCTATACAATTTGTATGTTTTCATATTTGCAATATGTAAAGCTTTTAGATCCTGTGTACATAAGCCATAAATCTGTTTTTTCTCGTCATCTAAGTAGATGTTTTGCTGTTTGGCTTTACTCTGTAATGTTTGGATTATGTACTCTAAATCAGCGAGAGAATCAGTGTGATTTATTATTTTATTTGATTAATTTATTGGAGCAACAATGACATTTCAATTACATTTGTCAGCACCTTTGGTAACTAACTTGTTCCTCGGCTGCAGGCTGTTTGTACAGTTGCCATTACATATATAGAAATATTCTTCAATTGCATATTTGCGTTCTTCAGGTCTATCAGAATTGAGATATCTTTAAGGATGGCTCTGACAAATCCCATGCCAATGGGGCCATGGAAGGCAAGTAAATACTTGATGGCTAGGTATAATGCCAACATCAATACAAAGTGTTGAAATCTCACATTAATAAGAATGCTTTCAAGTATGTCAAAGCCAACAGTTGTTTCTCTGAACATATGTAGCTCACAGTCTACGACCAGGAGAACTTCCAAGGCAAGCGCATGGAGTTCACCTCAGCCTGTCAGAACATCATGGAATGTGGCATGGACAATGTCCGCTCAGTGAAGGTGGAGTGTGGCGCGTAAGTTACACAAATACACACAAAGACATGCACAGATTCCTATACCTCGCATAGTCTTAAAACCCCCCATGAAATGAAAATGGGAGTTTTGTGGCTTGTAATCCATGTCAATTAGCTTGGTAGGTATATGGTAGTGGACTCCTAAAAGTTCCTAAAATATCCTAAAATAACATATATGCTTCTCTCTTTTCCTGGAAAACTGACTAAAAATAGCAATGATTCAACTTGCACGACACTGATTTTTGTCAGATCAAACGCTCTCTAGAATGAGTCCCTCTCCCTAATACCACCTGCAACCAACTAGCAAATAGCAAAACATGGTTCATGTCTTTGATGTAAACTAAAGCCTATTGGCTTTTTGAAAAAAAAAAAAAAGTTTGATATGTCCAACCCAAACTTCCATTTTCAATTGGAAATACGTAAACACTGGACTGAAATGGCACTTGTCAAGTGATTTCAATGGGTCTTTAAAGGGACAAATCACCCAAAAATAAAAGTTCTGTCAAACCTTTACTAACCCTCATCTCATCCCAAACCCATATAACGTTCTTATGTAGAACACTAAAGGAGATCTTATGCAAAATGTTAGCCTCAGACACCATTCACTTTCACTGTATTTAAAATAATGCAATGGAAGTGAATGGTGACTGAGACTATCAGTCCCTAACATTCATCCCTAACATCTCCTTTTGAGTTCCATTAAACAAAGCCATACAAGTTTAGAACAACATGAGAGTAAATTATGACAGGATTACCAGTCCCTTTTAGCTCTCTAACTCTTGAAAGTATGTGTCCATTTGAATAGCTGGTTGGGCTTTGAACACTCCAGCTTCTGTGGGCAGCAGTTCATCTTGGAGAGAGGAGACTACCCTCGCTGGGAGTCTTGGAGTGGCAGCAATGCCTACCACATCGAGAGGCTAACGTCCTTCCGCCCAATCTGCTCTGCTGTAAGTCTAAAACTGTTGACTTACCACAGTGTGGTTACTGTGCAACAGTCTATTTAAATTAATATTCTCTCTCCAAATGTTATGATCTGTGCAGAACCATAAGGAGTCCAAGATGATTGTTTTTGAGCGGGAGAACTTCATCGGACACCAGTGGGAGATAACTGATGACTACCCCTCTCTCCAGGCCATGGGCTGGCCCACAAATGAGATTGGGTCAATGCAGGTGCAAAGTGGGGCGTGAGTACCATACTTTTGTCTCTTTACACCATAGATATTACAATTCAGTACTTATATGCGAGTTGGGGAATACTGGAAATATTCATTTGGGAATTTCAATTTGCATTTGTAATGTGTTCTCTTACTGCCTTTAGCTGGGTTTGTTACCAGTACCCTGGCTACCGTGGTTACCAGTACATCCTGGAGTGTGACCACCATGGTGGCGAGTACAAACACTACAGGGAGTGGGGATCCCATGCTCAGACATTCCAGGTGCAGTCCCTCCGCCGAGTTCAGCAGTGAGAGCAGCCTGCCCACCTCCCTTCCTCCCTACCCCAGCTCCTCCTCTTCCTCCACCTCCTCCACACCTCCACCTCTTTACTCTGACACCATCAAGCCCAGCTAGACCTGACAGAGCACAGACAGAACGTCTGGTGCATTCGGCAAATGTTCACAGCACTTTCTTCTTTCTCCATGCCATCGATTGAAAGAGCGAGAAGAAGAACTCAAGCAGACTGATTCTGTGGGTGGTCACAGTGATGTGACTCAAGCTTTGCAATTCACCACTGTCATGTAGTCTGTGCAAAAGAGATCAATAAAGGGCACAAGTATATATAAAAAATAAGCACTGTGATTGTTTGCTTGATATTGAAGCTGTGACCAAAATGTAGTCACAAAATAGTACTTAGATGCAGAGAACCTAAAAACATTTACCATCTATTCCACAGCTATTTTTATCACTGTAGAATTATAATAAATTAACATGGGATCTTCTTCAAACTGTGTAAGAAGCTTTCAGAATTTTTCTGTCATTTTATTTTGTTTTGATAACAGTGGTGTCTAGTTTTTTAGTAGTATGTTTTATTACAAACTACCACAGTTCTACCTCATTTTTTTTTTAACAAAATGAAATTAATAAAACTTAATTTAGATTTTATTTCTATTTTCATTTAATTTTGTATAAGATTACCAAAGTCATTATAGCAAATCAGTCCACTGGCGGACATATTTGGAATGCTCTCGCTCTCATGTAAACATGCGGCTTACAAGAGCAGCTTCTATCTACTTGAATGGGGAAAGACAGAAATCTCCAAAATGGTTGGTCAAGATTATGATCAAAATACATGTTTAAAATCAGCAGTGAAATCTTTACCTCAGATTACGGTTAAAAAACGCAATTTTCCTGACTTGTATAGTTAATGCGCATTCGCATTCTCAAGTTGATTGACAGGCGATGTCTGGATCTAAAAATTGATTGGCTCTTTTACCTGTAAAGAGGGACTTCCTTTCTATATCATTTGATGGTTGGGCATTCCAAAGAGTGCAGTGCCCACCCACTTTTTCAGCCATCTTGTTTCAAGAATATTTTCCACATTAATTTCTTCCATAGACTTTATATAAAATCCTTTATAAAGGAGTTGTAAAGCATGAACCAAACCAACCAGCTCCAAGGTGAATCACAACATCACAAACTTTGTTTTGAGGCAAAACATTATTTATAATATCTGACATAAAGTCAAAGGTACAAGGCTGTGTACTTACCGTCTTTCATGAAGGCACGAACTACAATACCATGAAGCTTCGCAAATTATTTCAGTTTATAAAAAGCGATGGGAATATATAAAACTATTGATTTTAGGCTGTTGATAATAAATAAAGAAACATTTTACATGTAGTACAAATATACAGTATAACTAATTAATTAATGATAGTTTAAGGATGAAGGGAGACCGAGTCTATTATGCCATTCATAGTGCGTCATGGGTGGTCGCTCCGAGGAACATTTCGTGGGTTTTGTTGGCAGCGGTTCTCTGATTGGTGGATCTATCTCTGATGTACCATGGGTAATGTAGTTGTTTACCACGAATTACGCTATCTAACATGATTTTTGTAAAAATTTTAAACAATAAAATTTGAAATAACGTAGACGGATGGCTTCAACGTAAGCATATACCATCAATGAAAAACCTCAGAGCTCATGGTAGCTCTGTCTTTAAAGGTTTATAAATTATCGTCGAAAATGAATTTGTCTATGGGATAAATTAATGGGATTTTAACTTCCAGAACCAGACTGTTGAGCTTTATTTCTCCCATTAATTTTAATAGAAGTGGTCCGTCTATGCTAAATTCACTCTGAGATAACTCAATTAAATTGAATGGAATTTTTATATGAAATTTAAATTCGTAAATATTAAAGTTATTATTATTTTTTATTTTTAAGCAATAACTCTGGTACCAACTATGATATTTTGACAGAAACGATTGGTTGCCATGATAGTATTTTTGTAGGAGTAAGATTGCGATATTTAAAGCATCCTCGTTCAATCAAAATACAATCAAGAGGAAGTACACATTTGCCATGTGTTCATATTACTTACATCATTAAAAAATGCTAAGAGCTGTTGTTAACTACAATACAAATGTTCTTTTCTGCATCTATGTGGTGTACTATTAGAACATATACGTACAAAAAAAAAAAGAAAAGAAAAAGAACATAGACGTTTGTATGTGTCTTTCTTTCTTTCGTGAAATACAAAAGGAGATTTTAGGCAGAATGTTAGTTTATGTTAATTTAATTAAGAAAAGTGAATAGTGCTTGGAAACCTCATAAAGAAGAGTAAATGCGCCATCTAGTGGTTGGCAGCAGTAAGAGAGAATGGAAACCCGGAAGTTGTTGCAGGCCGTTACGAAAGCGTAAAGAAGTTGTCATATGGGAGAAAGTAACAGTTCACTTGTGTTCTTGTAAACTTTCTAACATCACCTGTTTGATGCTCTCAAGCGAGATGTCTTTCCTGTTGACAGTGCTGGCCGCTGGGCTCGCTGCATACTTACTGATTTATTACTGTTTGTTCAAAGGAGCCCGATTTAAGAGCAACGTGACGTTAAAGGGGAAGACAGCAATTGTTACAGGTTTGATTCTATTTTAAAATACTTTAATATGTTTGCGTCTATAGAAATAATATATCAACTACACATAAACTGTCCATTTAACCCTTGTGAGTCAATAAAAAAAAAAGTTACTCAAAGGTCAAAGGACAAAAATGTCCGCGTCACAAAACTGACATAATTATATTATATATTAATATTATTTTCCACGTTCAATTAGATAATTTTTTAACCAGCATCAGTCCTGAGCATAACTACTAAATATTCATTCATTTTCAGGAGTATGTTTATATAATGCCACTGTTTTTTATATTTATATTATTTGTTGTTTATTATTTTTGTCCTTAAGGTAGCCTACTGTGTGTTTAACTATGTACACAGTTTATTTATAGCATTATAGGAACTGAGGTTTAAAAATAAAAAAATTCCCCCAAAATACACATAAATATTGTTTCAAAGCAGTTTACAAAGAATATTGTTTTACAACCCCAAGCAAGTAAGCTATAGGTTACAGTGAGTGGCAAGGAAAATCTCCCTAGGAAGATACAACACAAGTAGAAACTATTATTGAATGTTTACTTTGCAACTAATGAGGTAAACAATCACAATTTATCACAAAACTATATGCAGATTATTTAATTTTGTTTCAGCTGGTGTCAATAGAATAACATTTAATCTTGATTAAATATGTTTTACAACCATGTTTTACAACCAGCCTTTAGAAAGCAGAATAAAAACTGTAATACATTTTATAATAATTTGGTAATTATTAACATAAAAAAAAAAGCTTATGTTGAATTCTTGAAATTAGTTGTGTAGAAAAATATCAACAGTATTTTGCCTGTGTATTAATTTCATTACTAAACTAAAAAAAAAAAGCATAAGTATTCCTTTAAGACTGCTGAAAAAGCATTTATGAGTGGCTGCTTGCTGTCTGGGGGCCTGGTTTTCAATTAGGCCTATATTCTTTTAATAAAACTGCTTAATTGAGGACTTTAAGACATTGAATACATTAAAGCTTCATTTTCTATAAAGCTGCTTTGAAACTATGTGTATTGTGAAAAGCACTATAGGAATACAAATAAAATGACAACTGTGCATTTTCAGTTGTTTTATGGTTTTGACATTTTTTTGTTGTTTTGGTTATTTATACAGGGTTAGAAATGTTATTTCATTAAATCTGATCTCTGTTATATGTATGTAGGGAGTAATACTGGCATTGGCAAAACCACAGCTATGGATCTGGCCAAGAGAGGGGCCAGAGTGATCCTCGCCTGCCGAAACCATCAGAGAGCTGAAGCTGCAGTGTATGACATAAGAAGGGTAAACTCATGCACTGACCACACTTCCTTTATTGACTTCTAATAGAAGTCTAAAGAGTCTAATAGAAAGATCTTCTCTGCCCTGTTTCTCCCAGGAGAGCGGGAACTCTGAGGTGTTGTACATGCATTTGGATTTGGCCAGTTTGAAGTCTGTGCACAATTTTGCTGAGACTTTTCTGAAGAGTGAGCCGAGGCTTGACTTGCTCATCAATA